>NW_007259579.1:271679-319496 GCF_000164805.1 Carlito syrichta | reverse complement strand
CTCCAGTCTGGGCGACAGAGTGAGACTCCAACTCAAAAAAAAAAAAAAAAATCAAGGGAACAGGAACCAAAAATTTTGCTAGTGGTCACTAGGGGTCAAATGAGTGCTATCACTGCAATTTCCTTCCCTTGACTTCTGGACCTGTGAAGCTTGGCGTGAGAAAAAAAAAAAGCACCATAAATTGCTGATTCAGAACATATAGAGCTTTCTGGAGAACTCTGCCCCAGCCCTGCAAGATTCACCTAGCTGAATCTTTAAATACCGTTTCACCATTCTATAAGGCAAGCTGTTTCAGGATGGTTGGGAACATTGTAAGACCAGTACGGGCCTATTGCCACACTTCTTGTGTAGTGAGTTCCATGATTAGAAGTAATAGTGTATGGAATATTATGCCAGTGGATAAGGCATTATGTAAGTCCACAGATGATAGTTTTGGCAGAAGCACCATTGTATGTAGGGAAGGGCTAATAGTTGGATAACAGGTACCAGGAGAATTGGTAATTTGCTTAAGCCAAGAAAGTGCAAATGGTATAGAAGCTGCAATTGGAATCATCACCTTGTTAAGCTTATAATACTCCAAGATCTATCTGTCCTCTGTGAAGGCCAAATAGAAGAGTTTATTGGGAATGTGTTTGGAATCATCACCTTTGCCTGTTTCAAGTCCTTGATGGTGACACTGATCTCTCCAAACCTTCCAGAGATATAGTGTTGCTTCTGATTTTCTACTGTCCTAGGTAGATACAGTTCCAATGATTTCTATTTGGCTTTTCCCACCATAATAGCCATCATTTCACAGGTCAGGGAATTGATTTAGGGATTCCGCCAGATACCACGTATGTCTATTTCAATTATGTTTTTCAGAACTGGGGAAATAACTTCAGGATGTATTTGGAGATCCACAAGACTCACTGTGAGACAGATCAGAGATAAAACTCCATTGATCACCTGACTTCCATAAACTCCTACTCTGACTGGGTAGTAACAGTGATGTTTTGAGCACTCTTGAATCTTGTGTTCAGTCGTCTTTGAAAGTTCTGATTATTCTTTTGTACCCAATGTATACAATTATCCTGGTAAAAGGCCATAGGTCTTTTTAGTGAAGACTAGAAAAAAGATTAAACTGGGGTTTAGGAGGTCACTTCTGCTCAGTCACTTCTACTGGGGTGGGAGACCACTTTCACTAGTAAAGAAGAATAATCAGAATTTAGAGACCAATGGCCACAGTTTCAGCAGGATCTTCCCCCATGCCCCAACAAAACATAGGATCTATATTATTGCTGGATTCTTTCCCAAGCAATGACCGTACTTTAATAGTAGACACCCTGTGAACTTAGAAGTTCAACTTGTATTGTAACTCAGCCATTCACAGGATGAGATTCTGCATTTTATTTTCAATAATTTCAGCCCTGTAGCTAGAGGATTATCTTCAGGATACACACAGAAAATCTTAGTTATTTATGTGGCACTTGAGTTGTGGAGATTCAAATCTCTGAACTCATTCTTTTGTTTTACTATGTTGCCCAGTGACATTAGGAGGACTCCATGAGCACCATCGTATTTCTTATTTTTCCAAGAATATTTTAAAATGTGATATAAAATCATCCCTTGTTATCTACAGGGAATTTGTTCCAGGGGCCGAGTGGATATCAAATCTGCAAGTGTTTGAATTCCTTATGTAAAAGGTCACGGTACTTGCATATAACCTAGGCACATCCTTCTGTATAATTTAAATTAGCTCTAGATTAATCAAATAGTTAACAAAATGCAAATGCTATGTAAAAGTTTTTAAACTATTATTTATTGTTTTTAAAATTCATATTTTTATTATTGCATTATTAATTTTTAATGCTTTAAAAATATTTTCCATTTGTAGTTTGTTGAATCTGAAGATGCAAACATGCAAATACAGAGAGTCATTTACTTTCCATTAGTGGTTGTTTAGAAGTACCCCATGCAGATATTTTGAGTATCTTTATAAATAGTTCATATCAGGGACTTTCAATGAACTTTTATTGTTGGAAATAGAGTAATTAACATATTTAGTATTTTAGTATGAGAATTTTACTCAGGCAATTATGGAAACTGAGAAGTCCCAGGACCTGCCAAGGAAAGCCAGTGGTACAATTCAGTCTGAATGTGAAGTTCTGAAGACCAGGGAATCTGATGATGTAAAGTCTAGTCTAACGGCCCAGGAAGATGCGATGAGGTGTCCTAGTTCAACCAATGAGACAGTAAAAAAGGAAAACAGTTGTTCATACTATGCTTTTTGTTCTATCCAGGAACTCAACACATTGAATGTTGGCCACTGAAAAGGTGAAAAGCCAAAACGGAGAAACTTCAGTCAGAGTGGCAGCCATTTTAACATTGTTTAGCTTTTTCATGCTTTTTTTCAGCCTCTTGCTTCATTCCATCTTATAATCATTAAACAGGAAACAAAATCAGTTTTGATAATTGTCTTGTAACCCTTAAGCATGCTTTGTACTAATTACCCTTTTATCAAAAGGATTTATCTTCCTTCTATAAAGGTCCAAGCTGTCCTAATCTATTGTGATCAGCCCTTCCTGACCAACATGACAGAGACTGCAATCCCATCATCATGGCAACAGCTCCTGTATTATCTCACCCAAGAATGCTTACCAACTCTTTCTAAAGGGGAAGCTTGAAAAGCTTTCAACTGCACACATTTGCAGCCATACGTTCCTTAAGTGTCTGGCCCTCCCCTCTAATCTTGGAGAGGTGGATTCACACTTTTTCTCTGAACTACTTTCTAAATAAACTTTTTCTGATCTACTCTTTCTGCAATTTTTTGCGTCTTTTCTGCAGCACTGGCTCACTGATCTAACATCCACCCATGTTGGGAAAGGCAATCTATTTTACTGAATCCACTAATTGAAATGTTCATCTCATTTAGAAACATCTTCATAGATCCACTCAGAAAAATAAAAAATTAATCTGAGCACCTTGTGGCTGGTCAAGTTGACACATAAAATTAACTATCACACACAGACAGCGATAGAGGTGCCAGTGGGAAGCACATAGACTATTCATTGGCTTTGTTTTTTTTGGTATGATACACCAAGAAAAGTTTTTAACTTAAATATCATTTGGATGTTTTCCAAGTAAGTCAAACATTTGCTTATTTTAAATATTTTATGTCCTGCTGCTACTGTCTCCTCCTCATCTCCTTATTTTTCTTCTTCTTTCCTCTGAAATAAATGTTCTAAACAAGATTTGTTTAGAAAAAAGCCTGTTGTATTCAGATTACTTTTTTTGCAGCAAAACTATTTTGTCAATAGTATTGCATTTCACTGAGAAAGACTGAAGAATATTTATTATAACTAATCTTTAATAATGCATTTTTGCAGTTTTAAATATTTTAGCAAATCATCTCCTGTTTTCATTCACTTCTTCATCAGTAGTTGACAATGATCATTGCTATCCATGTTATCAATATAATATCAATGATATCCATGCTTATTGTAGCCACCAATCCACTGCAAAATATATTTCTCTAGGATTAAAATGTTTCATGCTATCTTAAAGCGTTCCAGAAATCACAAAACCTACAGAGCTCATTTTAACTTTTATGCTTAAAAATTCTTTGTGTGAAACATGATGATATATACATGGCAAGTTGCATGTTTTCTTAGCATTCACCTTTTCCAGTATACATACATTTTCAAATTGAATTTTGGTGCATAGACCTTGGTAGACTTTTTAACTTGCCTGCTTGTGCAACAGACTATTTTAAAAATTATTTTCATTTAGTAATGTGGAAGAGCTATTACAAATAATACACAACATGTTTGAACATCAGGAGAACAAGCTGAAGTTTTGTCTAAACAGACGCAAAGATACAACTGTGATTTCTGTCTATCTTTCCACCAAGGATTGTACACAGCTCAGAGGTCTAGTGGAAAAACCTTGGATGGACAATTCTCTGCTAGCAATGATCCAAATTACAATTTTTGAGTTTCCTGTAGTGTGAAAGTAATACACACTCAGTACTTTGAATTTTGTTGTTTTCCTGGACTGATGATAGCCTGTTGATAATCAGCTGCCTGGTATCCACAAGATCAAGAGGGCAGACAACCCATACTCCACAATGTACTGTGTTGCCAGATAATTTCTGTCCAACTGTAAGCTAACGTAAGTGTTCTGAACACATTCAAAATAGGCTAGGCTAAGTTACTATGTCTTGTAGATTAGGAGTATTAAGTACATTTTTGACTCACAGTATATTTTAACTTTCATATTTGACTCACAATATTTTTAACTTTGCCTACTCTAAGTTCAGTAGAGTCTGTATGATGGATTCTGTTTTTATGTTCCATGTTTTTTTTACAATAACTATGAGCTGGGTTCGATTACTTTACATATCTCTTTTTAATAGTACTTCAGTAGAAACTACAAAAATGATTAGAGCATAATTTACTGCTAATGACATCAAAAAGATTACCCACAGTTTAATAAACAATTAAGCTAGACTTATACATATGCATATATATAACTTGAATCATATATTATAGATTATTGCAATCAGGTAAAAAATACTTTTATAAAGTTGGGACCACATTTTTAAAGTATTAGTAGAAAAAATAATTTATATAGATATATAACAAGCATGGTTCTTCAAGACAGATATTTTCTTAACTAGAAGTACCAAGACAAATATAGACTTTCTTGTCCCCATTCATATTTTCTTCTTTGATTACCCTATTCTCTTATCTGCACCTTACTGAAATATATCTCATGCAATTTTATGCCTTATTGACCTACTTTACTAAACTCAGTGTTGGTAAATAGCTGAAAATCATGGTGCAAATTATAGCATCTTTATGATCTGTTTATGTAACTCAAGTTATTATTATTTTTTTTATGTCAGAAGCAATATAAAGTACTGATTTAAAATGAATATTTGAATCTCAACACTCTGACTTACTACTGGTATGACTTTGGGTAAATTTGCACAAATCCTGTCTTATGTAAAGCTCCAAATAGACAATTAATACAGTTTTTATATCCTAATATTTATTATTTCATTTGCGTTTCATTCTATTTAAATGTATACATCAAAAATGTCTGATATATATGCCTGCTAATACTGTAGTGTGTCTCACTCTGTGTTCCCTGTGATAGATGTTTTATTTTAAAAATCCCAATTATTAAGACATAAACGGCTTAAAAAATTTTCCTCATAGTTGCTTTCTGTATCATGCAATAAAAATAATTTTGCTTGTTTTTGAAGACAATGGCAAATTTATGCATCTGAGTAAAATTTATAGTTTAGTTGATTAATAGGAGACAACTTTAAAGAGGACAATTGATACTAAGATTATACAAGTAAAAGGAGGTGTTTTCTATTAAATATAAAGTAAAAGACTCAGAAAAAATAATACAAACTTTATACCAGCAATAAAAGTAACTTTGATCATTTTAAAAGTAAAAGACAAGTGCAAAAATATATACATTACAAAGAGTTTTTACATCAAGTAATTATTAACTTAATTTTTAAAAATGTGTTATGATAATATTTAATCTTAATTTCAATATAATATTGCTGGGTATAATTATTTTTTAGTATAATCTATGCTGGTTATATAGATAACATGATTTTGAAATCTAAGTGGGACAGCCACTTACCTAGAACTCACTCACAGGAGAAATCAAAGGCTGAGTTGGCACAGCATAGCAGAGCTCACTGCTGCTACATTTCTGAGGTTGTTGGTGTAGCCAAGCAAGAATAGC
The DNA here is from genome assembly GCF_000164805.1 of Carlito syrichta. Classification (NCBI taxonomy): domain Eukaryota; kingdom Metazoa; phylum Chordata; class Mammalia; order Primates; family Tarsiidae; genus Carlito; species Carlito syrichta. The sequence goes on along the minus strand of NW_007259579.1, from coordinate 313,748 downwards.
AAGCACTATTGGGAAGCCAACAGGGACAAAACTTTATCTTCCAAATAGTTTTTAAAAATTTTACTACAGAAATATGACATTTTAGAAGTCTCAGACTACTTTTCTCAAATGGGCTTCTAAGAAATGGCTAATCTTAGAATATTTGTATCCATTGACATAGAGGCTGGGAACTTCAGACTAATTCTAGAGTGAGTGATGATTTAATATTATCATCTGAAAAGAGCTCACATTCTTGAGATCCCCAGAGATAGAATGAATGGGCAGTGGAAAGTGGAGTTAGAGCCTAACTGAGGTCATGTATAAATGTACGGAGATTGGTTTGCTTCCTTTCTCGTCTGTACTACCAGAGACTTCTATTCTCATGGGATTTAAGCAGGCAACTTGGAGGGTTAGATAATCCGGAATCTCTGTGAAAACACGAGTTTCTACAATTCTAAAGAAAGTCAAGCTACCATTCTATTTCTTCATGTTATACATGTAGAAAAAAATTTTAATTAAGCAAAAAGTCTTTCAAGAGATTTTTTATTGGCAATTTCATCTATTTACTGTTTTATAAACATATCATATTATTTTCATCAAATTTATTACAATTGAAATTTAATTACAAATTAATAAGTAAAAAATTTGTGTCTGTGTCCTTGTTTTATTTGTGTTGAAATATATTAGCAATTTAGGAAAAAATTATTTCTAAAGCAATTAATTCCTTTTTTTAGATAAGGCAATACAATTGAGTTAGTTAATAACAATGTAACAAACCTAGACTGCTTTATAATCTTTCAAGTACTCTCAAGTATAGATTGCATCTAATTTTCATATTAACTTTTGAGGAAAAGTAAGTCAAAACCCTAGATCTACAACAGCAGTGTTAAAAGGAAAATTTTTTAAAAAAAATTTAGAGTATTTTATTATTCTTATTTTATTTTAGCAACTCATACATTGGGCAGCACTCAGAACTGGGAATGTTTTAGAGAGCTCCACCCAGCAATGTGAACAGGCAGTATGTATAGAGAGAAAAAAAGTGACATACAGAAATATCTTAAACTTGCTTTTAGGAAGATGCCTTATTTGGGCATTTCTTTCATATGGACCAACTCTAATTAGTTGGTAGCATGTGATTGGCTGTTGCTCATCTGCAATGATTGTCTGAACTGCAACTATTTGTTACAAGAATATGGTTTCCGCTTAGATTGCAGTTTGTTTACACACTAAGTTAGGTTCAAGTTTGCTACATATAGACTAAGGAGACAGGCAGCTTTAGGCCAAGTTTAATTGAAGGGAGTAACTTCCCCTTTTGGTCTGTCTCCCAATTTTGAGAGATTTGCCAAAATCTTGGTCATTGATAACACTTTCAGTCAATCTCATATGGAGTTCTTTGGTCTCAGTATGGAATTTACAATTCCTAACTTCAGCTCAGCTGAGTGTTCTGTTATGTTCTCTTCCTGTTTTTGTTATTCTAACTATAGTGAAAACATTTGACTCATAACAGATGGCCACATAGGAGCATCTAAGGTTCTTGAGAGAGAGTGACTAACCAGGGAAAATATTATAATGGCTGTAAGGAAGATAATACTAAAAGACTGACCTATACTCCTTAACAGGCATCTCTACAAACTGAACTGATTAAAATCAAATATATGAAAAATGAGGTAGAAGAAGAATCTACCTACTTTAACCAAATAGCTTGTTGATTTATTGCACCTTACTTTTGACTATATCTTATGTATTTATCCAGTTGCAGCAGGAGGTATTTGCCATCACACACCACTCCCTCTTTTAACCTGCCAATAGTTCAAAGCATTCCTATTATCTAGAACAACTTTAGGAAGGAAATTTAAAGAAGTCTGTTGGGCAACTTTAACTTTGCAGCATCCACTGTAGTATCTAATGTTTAAGAGATTTCTAAGTATACCTTCATTTACATTTGTGTCACGTCGAGGAAGAAGCATTTTGCCAAAATATGCCCTTTAAGAGGTATTTATACCTGCATATAAATCCCTCTTTATACCATAGTACAAATTAAAAGACTTAGACAATATTCAATTTCCAAGTGAATTATGAAGTAACAGAACACTGTTAGTATCCCTAATACACATAGGCTCCTTATGTACTATTTATTGAGACATAAAGTTGCCCACATGTATGGTTAAATAATCATTATATTCTTAAATTCTTTATGATAGAAACATGTCCTGGAGGGGAACAACAGAAATTTAGTTGTGGGATATCGTGTGCATTAGGAATCATCAGTAGAAAAGCACTACTAATATTTATCTAAGGCTCCATTATTTAATCATTGCATAGTTGGAAAATACTGACAATTAAAGAGTTAAGATTATAAATCTGCCTACAAACTGTCAAATTATCTTATATTTGATTTTCTTATTTAGTTTCTGGCATAATTTTACAGCAAAATCCTCACAAAAGGTTTTGCTTTCTGTTAGATTTAAACAAGAAATCTGAATACATGAAGCTTAAACCCTAACCTTATACAGAGAGCTAGCTATCACATTTAGAATATCAGCAAAATTTATTATAAGATTAGCCAGTGAATCTATAAGATCATGTAAGGACTTAAATTTAACATGGCATATTCAACACTTAGTTAAATTCCCTGTAGAAGTCATCAGTTATGAAATATTAGTGATCACATTATCTTGTTATATATAAAAAGAAGAGAAACACAGAGAAAAGAGGAAAAGGACAAAGGTTTTATGGTGACAGACAAGAGACATATTGACGGTGATCTTGGGAAAGTTGTATAGGTCTAGGATGCCATCTACTTCTAGGAAAAATAAAAACAAAAAACTTTCCTGATCAGCTTTACCTTGAGGTCTCCAATGAATGTACAGTCACCCTAGTCCTCAGGGACTCTCGTGAGCTGAGAGATGTGTATACAAGACTTAAAGTCTTAATGTTTTTCTGCAGAAATGAACTTGGTATGATTCAATAGAGCTCAAGAATAATCCTTTTTTGATGATATTTCTTAAAGACATAATCTATAGATTCTAGATCATGAAAGTCTGGTTGTCATCAGTTAGTGAGACACAAATGGTTTTGTTTACCTAATAAAAATCTATTTTGGCACAATGCATTAAAGCCTTGCAGTATTGATTCATGTCAGAATTTATAAGAGCAGGGGATACATGACACTGTATTATTAAGAGAAAGGGTCTTTCAGTAACTACTTCATAAGAGGTCAATCTATGTTTGCTTCTGGGGATAGATTTGATTGCCATCAAGATCAATGGCAATACTTTTGCCCAAGGCAATCCAATTGATTCAGTTAACATCTTCTAGTGCCACTGTGTTTGTAATAATTTAATTGTTTTATAACTTGTCCAGTAAATGTGTTATTTTATCTCTGGAGATTTATCCAGGGGTGCTCCATTAAAAAATTTTTTTAGAATAACATTTTAGCAACTTATAACCCTATTACATTGGCCTTCCTGCATGGAAAATCTTCTATATAATCAGAATACATGCATGGGAAATTTATTTTAAAGATGAAAGAGGACAAAGGTTTTATGATGACTGACAATAGACTTCTTAATTTATCATCTCGGAAAGGCTGTCTGAATGTGGGATGCCATCTGCTTCTATGGGAAACAGTTTGCTTATGAGCTGTAAATCTAACTAGAAGTGTTCAAATGATCCAGTGTACGCCACAATGTAAAATCTGAGGCATTCATTGGTTTATTGAAATTATGGCTTTGATAAATCAAACATTTACGATAAACCATTTTAGAAACTTTGGAAGAGCTACCATACCAATACTTTTTCATAATTTATATAATTTTATCTATCCCATGGTGAGTCACAGAACTTTTAATATAGGAATTCTTAAGGATGCAGAAAGAACTAGGCAACCATCTAAGCTTTTTATGTCTAAGATTAAAATTATTTTTCATTCCCTTATATCACTGCTTTGTTTCTCCATTCAGGTGGATAGCATTATTTAATAAATAGATTATCTTAGGTAATTTAAACTGGATCAATATTACAAAGTTTGTTCAAAGTATATTTCTTAACAATTTCAGTACTGACTAATGTAACATGAAAAGTTGCCAAAGCATTTCCTTGGTGTTCAATCAGTTTTTGTTCTGCCTGATGTTGGCTTAGGCAAAATTGGTTTTACGAAACCACTAAAACTAAAAATTCTAACCCAGTTTAATGGTATAAGCATATCTCTAGAAATTTTCTACAATTTCTGAAACATATATTAATAACAAATTCAAATAACTTGGAAAAGGTTTAGCATTAATTATTATTTTGCAAAGTTTCACAAATAATCGAATATGTCAAATCAATCTGACTAGTTTAACATCTCCTTTTTATAAGGAAAAATATCCTTTTGAGATGTGTCAAGGGCCTAGAAGAAAAATTTCAAGTTAATTAAAGTTAAAAAAGTCTTAATTTAGAATTTAATTTCGTCAAAGATATCAAACGTTTAAACATTTGATCAAAATGGGATTACAGGGCACTGTGAGCAATAGTAATTCATTTAACCAGCGATTATGTAAAAACTTGAAAGGAAAATAAAGTTATAAAGCTGTAGAAAAACTTTAGCTCTTTTAGTAGGGAGGACTGAGTTTTCTTAAGTAATCAAAACTTAATAAAGACAGCATAGAGCACAAGAAATTATCTAGGCCAATTATGTGAAATGTAAAGAAAATATCTCTAACAATTTTCAATTTTCTATGAAGAACAAATAACTACCAAAAATCCTTTTTGTTTTAATAGAGAGCACCATATTCTTGTTTTGTGTAAATGTGCTTTTGATCTTATTGTTCAATTTTTAGAAAAACTTACAAATAATTTTCTTCTAATCTTAGCCAGTGTGATCACATTACTTTTTTTCCCCAAAAGATTTATAGTTCACAAATCTTCTGCAACCTTCTTATCCATTTAGCTTTTACCCTATAATTTTTGTCTTCTCATTTTAGAACAAGTCATGCATTTAAAAAAAAATTACTTTCTCCCTTAACAATACAAAGCATACTCATAACTTTTAACTTTTTCTGACCACAGGCACATTGTACATTTTTATATACTTATATATGAAGTTGTTCGCTTATTATTTCTAGAAATTTTACTTACATATATTAGTTGGAATTCTTAATCCTTAGTAGATTTAATTTCCAGTGAACACTAGAAAGCAAACAATTGTGAATTTTCTGTCACAGCATTCTGTAGACTTGGCAAATCATAATTTTTAGAATTATGTGCTTTCTATTAGTACTATTTTTCTTTAAAATATTTTTTTTGTTTTCAATATGTGGGGCACAATTCAGGGTTAGGTATACAAATGTTCATTATGCAGGTACCCTTGTTGATAAGGTGTGTTCCCTCTCCCCTGGCAGTTTCCCATTACTTTCAACCCTGCCCCCACCCTCCCCTGGCCATTTTCCACTACTGCCAATCACTTTGTTATAGTATTGTGATAGTTGTTCTAGGTCTGCTTATGAGTGAGAACATGTTGTATTCAGTTCTTTGTTTCTGTGATAGATCACTTAGTTTATAGCCTTAAGTCCATCCAAGTTGCTGTGAAATTCATAATTTTGTCCTTATTTATGACTGCATAATAGTCCATCGTGTATATGTATCATATATATATATATTTTTAATCCAGTCCTCTTTTGGTGGGCAGCACAGTTTGTTCCATGTTTTTGCTATTGTAAATGATGCTGCAATAAACATGTATGTGCAGGTATCTTTTTCACAGAGTGATTGAAGTTCCTCCGGGTATATTCCCAGTGGGATGATTGCGGGGTCATATGGGAGGTCGAGTTTTAGATCTTTTAGGAATCACCACACTGTTTTCCATAAAAGCTGTACTAGTTTACACTCTCACCAATAGTGTAGAAGTGTTCTCTTTTGCCGCATCCTCTCCAGCATCTGTTGTTTTTTGAGTTATTGATGATGGCCATCCTGACTCAAGTTAGGTGGTTTCTCAGTGTGGTTTTAATTTGCATTTCTTTGATGACTAGTGAGACAGAGCATTTTTTCAAGTATCTGTTGGCTGCTCATATGTCTTCTTTTGAGAAGTGTCTATTCATATCTTTTGCCCACTTTGTAATAGGGCTGTTTGTTTTGTTTTCTTTTTGGCATGTTTGAGTTCCTTGTAGATTCTAGATGTTAGGCCTTTGTCAGGTACACAACTGGCAAATATTTTTTTTCCCAGTCTGTAGGCTGTCTGCTTGCTCTCTCTGAAAAAAAAAAAAAGAAAGAAAGAAAGAAAGAAAAGAAAAAGAAGTAAAGAAAGAAAAGAAAAGAAAAGAAAAGAAATACCATGGCATCTTCCTAACTAGAGAAGTCAAAAACCTTTACAACAAAAACTACAAAACACTGCTCTACAGATTTAACACAATACCCATTAAATTACCAGTAGCATTCTTCTCAGACCTGGAAACGACAATGCAGGTATTCATACTGAAACATAAATGACCACGAATAGCCAAAATAGTCCTCAGGAAAAAGAAAAGCGGAAGGCATCACACTCCCAGACTTTTAGCTTTATTATAAAGCTACAATAATCAAAACAGCCTGGTGTTGGTACAAGAACAGGCACACAGACCAATGGAACAGCATAGAGATTCCAGAAGCAAAACCTCAATTTCTCAAACAATTCATCTTCAACAAAGCCTCCACCACCAACCACTGGGGAGAGGAGAACCTGTTTGGTAAATGGTGCTGGGAAAACTAACTGACCACTTGCAGAAAATTAAAACAAGACCCATACCTACCGCCATATGCAAAAATCAACTCTAAATGGATCAAAGACCTAAACGTAAAACCTCAAACTATAAGAACCTTAGAAAATGCAAGAGGCATCCTTATGGAAATTGGAACTGGCAACCAATTTCTTATCAAAATCCCAAGTGCCCATGCCATAAGAGATAAGATAGACAAGTGGGACCTCATCAAACTGACAAGATTCTGCAAAGTCAAAGTACTATTTTTCAATTCAGCTTTTCATTCTTGATTAAAAGGATGTTAAAATCTGCTGGTATAGGAAGGACATATTTCCCATGTAAATTTTATCTTACTTCAATCTGTTAACCTTAATTGTTTTTAACAGTTATGTTTGGATTGCTCATGACGTTGAACATTAAACAGAGATGCATCATGAGTTATTTTTCTTGCTGATAAGTTTTATAACACAGAGAAATATACTTATTTTACCAGTAAACATAGGTAGAAAAAATATTACATCTGTCTTATAGTTAATGCTGACAGCTCTGAAGTTTTGTGTTTTAATCAAACTAACAATATTCTTATTTACCAAAAATTACCCAAGTCAGGTGAACTTGAAAAATAATTTGATAAGTTCTAATTTTTCTGAGAGAATACTTTATTTACATAACTACTTGTTTTTATTTAAGCCAGTTAAACTGAGTTCTTTTACAGTATAATTTTGGTGCTATTATACAGAGATAGAAAAATATTACACATATATATCATATATACAGACAACACAAACATATGAACGGAAATATTTGTCTGCATTTTAGATTTAATTTTCATTCTAAAACTTTTACCCATGTGTTAGGTGCTATATTACAAGTATTTTGTAGCCTATACTCAGCACGGATACTTGTACTTTTGTCCTACAGAGACTGGTTCATCCTATTTATTTGTTTTCAAGATTAAATGATGAACTAATGATTTTTTTCCCCCAAGAATGAGTTTTGAGGTATAGCAAAGATCATGACAATAAGAAAGAGGCTGATAGAGCTGGTAGAGATTATATTTAGCAGATGTTTGAGAAGAGGGATTTCATGTAACTGAGAGGTTCCCCTGGGAGAAGAATCAAATAAAAAAAACAGGATTAATTCTTGCAATTTTTTTTTTTTTTTTTTCTGAAAATGGCCTAAATGTCAATTGGACAAGTGTGGAGCTGGGGACCTTTCAGAGTTATTTTGAAAGGCCCACCACCGAAATATTACTTTTTATCTCACTCTGAAAAGTTGGTCTCAGGTTTAAATGCAGGGCTGAAGTATTTGTCAGTGGGAAATGGGATGTTAGTAGTCCATGGCATGAACTGACATTGTAATTAATCAAATTATCACTTGTGGTTGATTGTGATGAACTGATAGCTGCAAAAAAATGCCTTGGGACCCCAACTGACTGATGCACTTGACTATTGACAGTAGTGATGACAACAGGTAGTATCGGATAAATTCCTTTGGGGGCAGTTGGGGGCTTACAAATAGAAAATAACAAAGTCAAATTTCTGAGCTAAAGTCAATCTGAGTTTGAGATTTTTGAGCTTAAGTTCTGAGAAGCAGGATTTATCACAGCTTTGAAAGATCTCTTAATTATTCTATATATATGGCTGATATTGCTAGAAATCAAGCACAGAATTTAATAAAATAGGCTACTGAACTGTAATGACACTTAAATTCCGTCTTGCCAACTTTCTCTTTTAAATGATAGAGTATCCTTTGAATAACAAAGAATCCTGAAATTTTAAATAAAAATATGTGTTTGAACGCTGATGAAACTGACACCATTGAATCCCCAAGCCATACTGTGTCTTCTTTATTGGTAGAATTAGCTTTTCCTCTGTGCCTGAAAGTGAAAACTTCCCCTGGGCCGATACCCTGAAAGGGGTGCTTGCCAACAAGCAGGTCATTCCAGAGAAAGTGGGAACAGTTTCTACAAGTAGTAGGCCAAAGAGGGAATAAGGTAACACTGGGTGTAGCGAGTTTGTTAATATAGACACACTTACAAGAGGTCTTGGACTTAATGCATTAGTTTATTCTGCGGGATATGGCTCTAATAGTTTACTTCATTTATTGACTGAGATTTGCACTTCACCATGACCTACATTTAATGAGGTTGAGATGGTCAGAACTGTCCTGGTGTGATATAGAAGGGGACATCCAAAGGGAGACGGGAATGTTAAACAGGATGTGCAAAATTAGAATTCAGTCATTTACCATTTTAACAAATAAACTTTAAATATTGAGACACAAATTTTGAAATTTTTAAAAAATGGAAAATAAGAGTTAAGTATTAAAAGACTACCAAAGTCAAGTTTAAAGCAAGAAGCTCCATGAGTGATAAAGAGCAGTCTTGCAAAATGATTAAAACAGTTTGCCAGGAAAGTCTAACAATTTTTAATTTATATGCTTCTAATATAACTTAAATGCATAAATCCAGAAAATGATTACATTAAAAAGAACGGTCCATCATTCATAGTGGAAGATTTTAATTTATTTTTGCTTGTAATTGGTAGACTTAGCAGACAGAAATTAGTAAGCATATTGAAAATTTGAAGAACATAATTAATAAGCTTGTCTTTATTGACATGTATAATATACTGTGCCACAAAACTGCATAATACAAATTCTCTTAAAGAAGATCTAGAATATTTTCTCAAATTAAGCTGCATGTTAAAACACAGATCTAATTGCAACAAACAAATTTTATATTTTCAAGGGATAAAAATTGTTTAAAAATGATTATAACAAGGACCACTAGTGTAAGAAAAACTAAAGGAAATTAGTAACTAAAGAGAAAAATAAACAAATAAAAATGCTTATTGAAACAGGGTGCACCCTAAAATGTTATATGAATTTAAGCAATTGACCTCTCAATTAGAATGATTTTCTGATAATTAGTACAGGAGATCATGCAGTTGGACCTTTAGAGAAGAAAACATAATTCTAACACACTGCTTATGCTGAAATTAAGTATTTGTTTTATAATTAATCTCAAGTAAATTTTACTTTTTAAGAGTTAAGCTATATGTGAAACATAGGACTTAGCTATGGCTGCAAGACTGACTCTAAATATCAACTTTCACAACATAAAAGCAAATTTACAGTTTATAAATAACAGGATAATAAAGTGGGGAAGAAAGATCAAAGAAAAGATGGAAATATTAATATATCCTTAATATCGTCAAGAAAAGAAAAATTTTTAAATATTAAAAAAATAGTAGAACTAAAATAATATAAATAGCATTGGTAAGAACAAAAAGCAGGTAGTTAAATTCCTATATTTTATAATTGAAATAATAAATATTAATTCAATCAAGAAATTAATACAAGGGCTATATTATAATTATGATAGAAACCACCAAAATAACTTAAATATGGATAGTAAAAACAATTGCAATAATAAATCTCTGGGGAGTATGACGAGTTAAAAAAGTGAAATGGGAAAAATAGTTTATTTCCATCCTATGTATGATTTGTTTCCATTCATTTCGCTCATATTCATGAGCTTTCCTGGTGAGGACAGCTTTGGACTTGACTCATAAGGATCCTGAATATCATGAAAAAGTTGCCTTTACATTTCACACAGACAGACTTGGTCTCAAGCAACAGTGATTTTAAAAAAAAAATTATTTTAAAGATGTGGGGTACAATTCAGGATTAAGTATACAAGTGGTCATCGTACAGGTAAAGTTTGGGCCTCCCTTTGGCCGCCACTTTGTCTTGTTGAGATCAAGTACTCTTATTAATGTTGTGTTTCCCCCATCACCTCCACCCCAGTAGTATCCTGCTACTGCCAATCCCTTTCTTAAAGTATTATGGTAATTTTTCTGAATCCTCTTATGAGTGAGAACATATGGTACTCTATTCTTTGTTATTGTGACAGATCACTGAAAATGATGGACTCTAAATCCATCCAAGTTGTTGTGAAGTACATATGTTTGTCCTTCTATATGGCTGCATAATATTCTATTGTGCACATGTACCAATTTTTTTTTTTTAAGCCAATCCAGTTTCAATGGGTAGCACGATTGGTTCCATGTTTTTTGCTATTGTGAATAATGCTGCAATAAACATGTGTGTGCAGGTATCTTTTTGTAGAATGATTTGAGTTCCTCTGGGTATATTGCCAATAGGGTGATTGCTAGGTCATACAGAAGGTCAATTTCTAGTTCTCTCAGAAATTGCCACATTGTTTTCCCAAAAGGTTGCATTAGTTTGCATTCCCACAAGCAGTGTAAAAGTGTTCCTTTTTCTTTGCATCCTCGCCAGCATCTGTTGTATATTTTGTTAATAATGGCCATTCCTACCAGGGTCAGGTGGTAAGCAACAGTGATTTTTAAGAGATGGACTGAAAAAAATACATTTACTCAAACTGTCTTCAGTTTGTGTTTCATCTTGAAATATAATATGTTATTCTATTAGGGCTGTTAGTCTGAACATAATACAACGAAGATTTTTTGCAATGAATGGACATCTTATTCTTTTATTATTATATAATTACTGTTAATAAAGTTCATTCAGTCACTTTCTCCAAAGGATTTCAAAACCACTGGGAATGAAAAATTTAGATTCTTAACCTGAAAACGTATAAAACAGAGAGATATTTGTAAATGTCTAATGTTCATTTATAATAAAATGCTACAGAATGCAATTTTTGTTTTGGCTTCAGAACTGTAATGTAGCTTTCACATGAATAAAATAATTTCTGATTTAGGAATTTTCAGCATTTTTAGACTGTTCTTTGGCATTATAGGTAGAACACCACTCTACTTGTTGAATCACTAATGGTTCTTGCTTCGAAAATTCTGAATGTAAATGTCATGCCTGTATTCAAATTTGTGAAGCTAATTAGAAGCTGTAGAGTTCATATATTCATCACCCTCATATCCCAGAACTAAAGCAGAGTCTATGAAAACTCTGGTAAAATATTAAAATTGCCTAAGGAAAAAATTTTTAATAAATGTTAACTATAATGCCATTTTAGGGCAGTGTGGCATAAGAAGTGTAAAAAAATGAGCAACCTATTTTTAGAGAATGATTTTAAAGCCATTTATTTAAGCAGAAAGTATTACATTTATTAGATAATTAGATATTATTAGATATAATTAGATAATTATTTTTAAAAGACACATCTATACATTTTATACATGACTTAAGTTTTCCATTTTGTTTGGGCTGTAGGGAAATTCCTTAATCATAAAGATTCAATATTTACACCTGAAAATATAAGTGTTAAATAACTATCAGGGCAGGGCGTGGTAACTCAAGCCTGTAATCTCAGCACTTTGGAAGGCTGGGGTGAGGGGTTCGAGACCAGCCTGGGCAACTTGGTAAGACCGCGTCTCTGCGATAAATCAAAAAATTAGTTGGACGTGGTAGCACGCACCTGTAATTCCGGCTACTTGGAAAAATGAGGCAAAGGATCACTTGAGCTCAGCAGGTTGACGCTGGGGTGGCCATGAGCGGGCCACTACACTCCAGCCTGGAAGATGGAGTGAGATTCCAACTCAAAAACAAACAGACAAAAACTATCAGCACTTCTGAAAATGGATGGTATTTAAAATTAAAATAATGTGTCTTACAAATACAAATTTTATATTTATGCAATAAAATATTTAATTTTCTAGATTTTTATCATCAAAGAGGCACATATAGCTTAAAATTAGATTATGCTAACAACTTAGGTTTAGTTTAGTTTTTCTATTTAAAATTTTATTACAAATATTTCATTCACTGATGTATAATTGTAACACATGCCTCTAATGGCTGCATAAGTCATTAATTTGATGCATTAATTTATTTTTATTCATTTCTTCTTTGTAAAGATTTTTTGTTTTTTTAAAATCAGTCAGAAGATGGAATCCAACAAACCAATTTTGATTCCACTAACCCAAAACAGGCAATTTGTTAAGTAAAGTATGTGACACATATAGGTAGTATACCAACAAGATACAGTAAATATAGAGGACTGTTTAAAACTTGTAAAAATATTCACAATATATACAAATTTAGAAGAAGGTTCACTAGAGTCTGTAAACCATCCTTGCTTTTAAGAAAAAATAAACATATACTCATATAAAAGTCCATATAGCAAAACATCTGAAGTATGAAAACTATGTCCTAGCGTGTTTGAGTAGCAAGATTATTTATTTTTCTTTTTCCCTTGTATTTTTAAGTTTTCCAAATTTCCCAGATTTTATTTTTATTTCACAGATATTATTTTTTATTTTTTTAAAGTAAGTGGATCTGTAAAACAGCAAAATGGACAACACATTAGTAAATAGAGGGGCCAAAGTTGTGCCCTAAGCCTTCTGGAAAGCAATCTTTCAATGTACACAGCAAGAGTCATAAACATGCTTATCACTTGACCTAGTCATTTTATTCCTGAATGTTTATCACAAGGAAGTAACTCAATATAAGCAAAAAAAATTTATTAACAAAGATTGTAGCTGAAAGAAACTAAGAGCCCTGTTTTCAAAATTAAAGTATTGGCACAGTAAATTATGACGTGAATAAGAGGGAATGTTATGCAGATGATCTAATGCACAATTTCTGGGAATATCAATTACCAAATGTATTTCTGGAAAACAATTTATAAATTTTAATCAGAATTTTTAATATGTGCATAATCATTGTCCTACAAATCTGTTTTGCACAAATTTATTCATAGCAAAATAGGCCATATGCACTAAGATGTTTGTATAAAGATGTTTATAATAAGAATTGTAAATAACTTATAACTTATAACTTATGTGGTGCTATAAAATTTTGTAGAATAGACACTAATTAAAACATAAATCTTTCTTGATCCACATTAATACTGTTTTTTACTTTGGTTGAATTCGTTTGTTCTTTTATTTTTATTTTTTAAAGCAGGATTTATTGAGAGCACAGAAAAACTCCCAGAGCTGTAAGGGACCTGAGGGGTTGCTCTTATTTGGCTGAATTTAAGTAATGTATGTACAACATATGTGAATTCTGGAACTGAAGTATATTTCATTTAATCAACATGTTCCAGATTACTAGATTTTGATTTTGATTTTTTAAAACTAAATTTAAAATTTCCCATTCATGTTTTTTGCCTTTTTAAATTGTAGGTACCTTTAATCAACTGTAATTACTAACATTTTTCCATTTATGTAAGCTGCAAGTATTTTCCTACTGATTCACTTACTTTTTTACTTGTGGGGGCTCTCCTGATTTATAAATTTATAATTTAATGTAACAAAATCAATCAATATTTCCTGCTTCTGGCGTTTGAACCTCTCAAACCCAAGTATGCCAACATCAATGCCACAAATATAGTCTTATATTCTTCCTAATTCTTGTATAAATTTTAAGAATATTTGTATCTTTTAATCAACGGGAATTTAACTATGTGCATGATAAAGGGATGTATCTAATTCGTTTTTAATGTAGAAGTCCATTTACCCCCACATATTTGGAATGTCATCTTCACCATAAATTAAACTCATATATACATGGATCTGTTTCTGGTTTGTTTATTTCTATGTTTTGATCAGCATTTTGTCAACATTACCATTCTTATACAATTTTTATTGTATATTTGGAAATAGACATGTATAAAAACTATTTGTAATAGGAAAAATGTTGCTTGAGCTGTTTTTTATTGAACCACTTTTGATAATTTATGTTTTTCTATATTTTCAAATTTACTATTGTTAGTTTTATATTATAACTTTCAGTTTTCATTATATCTTTTGTGCTTTCCTTCTACATGAAATGAGTATTTTAGCATTTTTCATATTTAGCAGTTTTGTGTTTTTTGATCAATTTTTTTCAAAGAATCAGTTTTTAGATTCAGATCTATAATTTTGTTTTCCATTAAATTTCTTCTTAGATTTTTATTAATTCCTTCATTATACATTTAGATGTTAGTATATTGGATATGTTTTTATCTTTATGAGTTGAATATATAATTCATTTATTATCAATATTTTTATTTTCTAATAAATGCATGTAAGATTTTATACTTTTAAATTTCTAATATTTATGTTATGTTATTATGGTTAGAAAATATATTATCTTCTCTTAATTAGTTTTTTTGCTTAATGAGATTTTGATGCCCATTATACAGTTAATTTTTGATAGGTTCCGTGTGTTTTTGCAGAGTATTGCTATTCTGTGTTTATTTCATATAAAGTATTGTAGTGTGTGTGTGTGTGTGTGTGTGTGTGTGTGTGTGTGTGTGTGTGCATGCTCACGCACACACGTGTGCGTATGTCTGCGTCACCTTAGGTATGTCTATAAGCTCAAGTATTCTTATTGTGATATACCAATCTTGCATTTTCTTAACCGTTGTTACCCAATTTGTCATTGAATTAGAGAAATTATTGCCTCTCAGGATGAATAAATAGATATTAAAATGCAGCTGTATGACTTCTTTTTTTTCTTTCTCTGTTCTCTTTTATGCAGTCTAGAAAACTTCAGGCTTTACATCATAGGTTTTTTCTCAAGTTATAATCTCTCTCCAACCCAACCACTCAATTTGACTTAGAAAGTCAAGTGGGGAATCTTACCCTGGGAGAAAATAGCTCTGTTGTCTGCACTCATTACAAGTTGTCGAGGGCCACAGATTAACTGTTCCTGCTCAACTAAGTGCAGTATTTAAAATAAGCTCCAGATTATTTTTCTAAATGCACCCCTTTCTCTTTGACTCTTTTATTGATTATTTGTTCACTTTGGCCTTCTGGGCTTCACTGTAGTGTTTTCCTGGGACATTACTGAGCTCTACCTTCTCAACTTCTACTTTACCAACCTAGTTTTTTTTTTCCTTCTAATGTTGAGGTATTACTTAGAATTTCTAGTTTGATAATTGTGTCCCTTTTTCCCCCTTGGCATTACAGAATTTTTTATTTCAAGAAATTTGCAATATTAATAAGAAGGCAAATTTAGGTGACCATTGAAATACGGCATCTTGGTAAAATATGGTACACCTTTCATTCAGATGTCAAAATGCCATTTTTTTAAAAAAAGGAATTACTTGCATCTATTTTTCTTTCTATATTAGATGCTAGTAGGGTTTACTCTTCTGTATATTTGATAACAGTCCAATTGTAGGTAAACCGTCATTAAAATGACGTTTTCAACTTCTCCTCCCCCCAAAAAGAAATAGCAGACAAGCCACTTCTGTGTAGAAAGACAGTTTCATTTTCAGATGTTAGAGCTATGGATGTGTTGATGCTTCAAGATGAGATTTGCAGGTATCTAATCTCTTTCTTAATATTTTATGTAACATTTTTGTTGTGTTCCTCTGCCTTTAAAAGTAGAATTTTAACTGGATTTTGGGAAGGTGAAAACACAACACTCATGAAATCCAATCACTAAAATTAAAATTATAGAGTAATATTAGTTACTCTTAGAAAAAAATAATTGTTAAAAAAGATGAAGAAGATTGCTTTGCCTCCAAAAAAGATAAAAGCTTCTCCAATAACAATATATTTGTTCTGAGCTATAGAATATAGTATAAAAATAAATGATAAATAAACATTAAGTGTGTGAATATTTATTTATGCTAAACCATTTAGGAGAATACTGTATTAAACCGTCTTACTGTTGTACAGAGTAAAATTTTTTACACTCAGCATGTTTCACCTTTGTCCACCATCAGGTTCTTGTTTAGTGTTGTCACTCTTATCTGTGGTGTGTCATACTCCCTGTAGCTCCAGCAAGGAGCTTACAATGCGTACTGGACACCTACAAATTCTCTGTATCCAATATTTTATCAACTCTTACCACTATCCCCCAATCTACTGCCATCCTTTTTGTCCAAGCTATCATCAACTTAAACCTCTCTACAGCAAGATTTACTTACCTGGTTGTACTGGTGTACTATCCCTCTTTTCTGGAATATTCTCCACATTGCAAACAGGATGGTTTTCTCAAAATACAAGTCTGATTATGTCATGCCATTCATGGGCTTGGAACCTTTCAATAACTACCCAAAGCCCTCAGGAAGAACACTACGGCTTAATATGGGTGTTCAGTCCTGCATAGCAGGCTTGGGGGTGTAGCATGATTTAGCCACAGTCTCTGTGCCCTGGCTCTCATAATATCTTGACCAAGCAACACTGGCTTCAAACAAGCTTCCACATCTGCCCATATGACAGGCTTGTTATTTGGACAAACCTACCCCTTCATGATAGATGGATATTTTAAATATTTTAAAATATTTTTCAAATAGCACAAAATCTGGCCAAAGAATAAGGAGACATAATGCCAAAATGCAATGAGAATCAGAGATAAGTGACAATCTGGAATTATCTTTGCTTGGAAGCTATCCGCTGAGCCAAATACATCTGCAGGCTACTTTCTCAAAAGATTAGAGACTCTACAAAGAGAACGTCCATGCTTGTCTCTTCAAAATTAAAAGCCTATAGGACCAGGTTCCACCTTTTCACTTTCTAATGGTATCCCTTATTTTTCTGCAGCAGCATCAATCAGATATGTAATTGAATAGTTAATTTCACAGTTACTGATATATACACTGCCTTTATTCCATAAGAGCAGCTCCCTTGCCTGTATTGTTGATCATCCAATTCCCTGTCACCAGTGCAGTTTTCTACCCCAGTAGAATCTTGATAAGTATGTGTTGAATGAGTGCATGATTGTGTGAATTAATTTATTCCCGTCTATTCTCAGTGACAATATCCTTTGAAACTATCTAACAAAATTTAAATCCAGAACTTCATTTGTTTTCTCATTGCCTTACAATACTTGATATTTGAACCAAAGATAATCTTTAATCGAATCCCACTGATGACAGATTCGAATTGCTTATATTAGAAAGCAGCATGCATAAGGATGTGATTTGTAGGTGACTTCTGGACTCAACACAGAACTGCAGTGCATGTAAGCCGCATGATCACTGAAGTCAGCAGTTTTAGCTAGATCAGTAACAAACTGTGGTTGACATTCACATAAGAAGAAAGGACGAGTTTGTATGTTTTCTATGATAGCTGTTCCAATAAAAACTTTATATTTTATAAATGCAGTAATTATACATGAACAGTTAAGACCCAGTGTTTCCCCCACCCCAATCAGGAACATGGTAGCGTTCAGTGCTGTATAGTTGTATAAATGAAGGTTACTCCATCGAAGTCGCTCTTGCATAGGGATATTACTCTAAAGTAAAAGCAGTTTCCAAAAATAAAATGAAACCCAGAAACTTGATAAAGACATTTATTTATGACAAGTTCTTACATTTATTTGCAAACCCTCAAGAGCTAAAGATCGAATTATTTGCTATGTTCATGAAAAAGGAGTAGCTGTGTCTAACATAGGAGATTTCTATCTGGATGCATGATTAAGATCAAGTTGGGGAATGGTTAGAACAAATCTTATTTACTGTTCTCCGATGAAAAGTAATCATTTGTTAGCTAGAAAACATAACTGGATATTTAAGATATTTTAGAAATCCACATCCGTTTAGACAAACATTGACGAAAAACTTGAAGACAGTCTGTGTACCAACATTGTGCTATTTTTTATTCAAACACAAGTGAGACTCCACTGCTAACCCACAGATAGAAAATTCCTTTACTCACTCACTCATTTGGCAATGACCAGTCACACTCTCCTGAGCACACTCCAGCTTCCCACCACCTGGGGATGAAGTCTGGGGAGATGGGTGATGCCATGGAAGACTTATGATAGCAGCAATATTCCTATAAAAAAGACTTAGGGGAGTCCATAATTCTGTCTTTCTTTATGGCTATGTAATACTCCACCATGTATATGAATCACATTTTTTTTTTGAGTTGGAGTCTCACTCGGTCGCCCAGATTGGAGTGCAGTGGCCGCTCCTGGCCACCACAGCCTCGACCTCCTGGGCTCCAGCGATCCTTCTGCCTCAGCCTTCCGAGTAGCCGGAATTACAGGCATGCGCTACCACGCCCGGCTGATTTTTTGATTTATTGTAGAGATGAGGTCTCACTGCCCAGGCGGGTCTCCAACCCGAGGGCTCAGGCAATCCACTCACCTTAGCCTTCCAAAGGCGCAGGATTACAGGCTGAGCCACTGAGCCCGGCTGAACCACATTTTTTAAATTCAGTCCACTTTCGATGGGCAGCATGGTTGGTTCCATGTTTTTGCTGTTGTGAATAATGCTGCAATAAATGTGTTTGCAGGTATTTTGGGATTCTCAGAAGGGACTTTGATGCCAACTGCTTTATTCAGCTCATAGCTTATAAAACACCATCTCCAGTGCCATTTCCAGAACCATATCATTCTTTGCTCATGTTAGTATGTATGATAGATGAATCTTTATTCACTTGTATCCCTCAAAGACTATATGTTTAATGTGTACAGGGATTATGATGGTCTCTTTGTCCTTATTTATTTTGTCCCTAGAAATCAGCAAATGTCTGACATATTTAGTGGTGCTAACTACATTTTAGCCAGAATCCACTATGTATCTGCCCCAGAAAGATAGATTTTTATTGGCTACATTTATGAGGACAATAAATCCTAATATCAAACAACTCGTCTGAGATCCATTTAGAACATATTAAATAAAATATTTGCTTCATGATATTTAACAGAACTCAACTTTTCCACAAACTGGTTTCTTCTTTGGTCTTTTCTATCTCATGAATTTTTACTCCCATTTTTCACTCAAAATATAAGCCAGTGGTTTGCTTTTAGCATTCTGTGGTCGGTAGATTAAGGGCCCTCAAGGATCTACACCTTCTAACCACCAAAACCTGTTAATGTTACTTTACATGGAAAAGGAGACTTAGCAGATGTGATTAAGTTAAGCATCTAGAGATGAGGAGAGTGTCCCAAGTTATCCAGGTGATGTCCTACCTACCTCTCTCATAAGGACCAGGGTTTTCCAGATGTCCTCCCAAAGGTCCTGATGAGAGGTAGGTAGAACTTCAAGTGAGAAGAAGAAACCAGGGAAGCAAAAGGAAAAAATAAAGGATGTGTGATGTAGAGTCAACCAAAAGGTGAGAACAGCATCTATCATGGAAAAAATAAAATAGATTATCCCCTGGGGTCTCCAGAAGGAATGTGGCTCTGCCACCACCTTGACTTTAGCCCAGTAAGACTGATTTTGGACTTCTGACTTCCCAAACTGAAGACTATATGTTTGTGTTATTTTAAGTTTGTAACAGCTGATGTAACACTGCCCATTCGTCATCTTAACATCGCAAATGTGTCAGGCCCCCTTGCCTGGGCTATGCTAACTCTACTTTGAGAGAGTTGTACCTTTGGCATGGGAATGTACCTTTCTTCCACCCGAATTCCTTTTTTTCTAGGCTTGGAAGGCAGAGATTTGTGTCCAGGTGAGTGGGCACAAGCCCCTTGTTATGCCGCCATCTAATGACCTAAGCATTTCTCTTCCCATTACTATTCTCTCCTCTACCCCATCATTGTGAAAGCATGTAAGAAGATTTTGTGCATTTTTCTGAGATTCTTCTGAGGTTCACGCCTCTAAAAGGTGCATGTGACCTTGTAGTTTGTTCCTCTTAACCTGTAGCTGAAGTGAAGCACTGCCGGCTCATCTTCTCCAGATAGGAAACATTAGATTATTCCTTAAGAGCCGAAAATTTGAAAATTCTTGAAGTTACCCATGAATGTTTGCCCCATTTCCTACCTCCTTCACACATTCTGCCTTCCCTGAGGAAAGAAACGGTGTTATAAATGGTGCAGATAAACTTTCACCATTTCAGAAAATATTGCCCCAATAAAATATTTTCTGCCACCCACAGAACAGCAAAGGGCACTCTTCATTTCTAGGAAGAGCATTTTGTAAATTGGAAACATATCAGTGACAATTATCACGAAATAGTTTTCAAAATGCACTCCTTTCAACAGAGCCCAGCAATTCTTCTTTCAAAAAGACATTAACCAAAAGCAATGCTCTGAGAATGTCATTTGGAGCATGCAATTGAATTAATTTATTTGTTTTATGATATTTTACAGTTAGCCATGTAAGAGACTTTCACTTTATTTTTTTGTCTGCTCATTTAGATAATGTTTTAACTGCCGTAAATTCAAGCTATGATGGTAAAGAAACCTCATGCGAATACCAATATCTTCTAAATATTGCATGGTAATAACACGCTGGACTGACCATTCATTTTATCTTTCATCTAAGCACTTGGCTTCCACTGCAAATGTAACTTTTTCCTTTTCCAGGTAAAACTAGTCTTGTGTAATTAATTTTGCGGATGAGAAAATAGAGGAAATCTTATAAACTTTTTAGGAGAGAGCATATAAATCCTCTTCAAAAGAGGAGCATTCAAAAGACTATGAATGAAATGCCCCCAAATCTAACCAACAGCTTAAATATCCCTACTTTTTAGGAATAGGGTAGTTAGAATTATGCTGAGTGTTGTTCAGGAAGAATATAAATACATTGTTTTAGAAAAAATACTTAAAACTTAAGCTAGATATATGAATGCAATCAGATTTTTTCCCCCAGAATGTGATTGTACCAAGTCCATGATGATGAACTATTTAGCATTTTTTGTTTGGGTCAACAGTTTTGAAATATTAATCTGAATTATGCCACTTAAATGTTCTACAGCAATATCTGAAACTGTTTTACTAATTATTTTACATACAACTAGCAAAATTTGATGGAAGTTATATATATAGTATTCCAAACTTGTTTGATATTCAAAAAATCTGCTCATTCATTATTACGAATTATTATTTATTTACATACTGTGTCTTAGAACCTACCAATCTAAGGTATCTATGACTGTTCCTTAAAATTACATTTAATTTTTTAAAATTATGTCTCATGTAAACAGTCTGCTTTGTGCTTCAAACACGCTTATTATTTTTTGCCCATAACTGCTCTCCATGTGTAATGTAATCACACCCATCCAGAACATACCTTATGCTAAACTGTGGAAGAGGAAAGGTTCATTGACAATTTTCTATGCTCTGTTTACAAATCTAATCCTAAGAAAAAGAGAAGGTTAACTCTTCCTTTCATGAGAATACACAGCATCCTGTCCTTCCTTTTCAATATTACAGATTGTGCTTAAGATCATTTGCTTGTGTCAAGTTTTTGTATCTTTCTTGACCATGATTTCCATGGGGTTAGGGACCATTCAGTTTCACTGCTGTGTCCCTAGGTCCTAGTACATTCCTTGCCACATTTGTCTACTCTTGCACCAGTAGTGGGCTGTTTGTAGTTGTCACTCATTCAACAATAATTTGTTGAGTGCCTCTTATGTGCCAGGTATGATTCTAGATAATGGGGTTTACAGTTAGCAAAAGAGACAAATATTCTTGCCTTCATGGAATTGAAGTTTTAATGAAAATTGTTATCATTGTTTTAATATTTTTCCAAGTTTTTAAGCTGTCTTTGGGGATTTATTTTCTTATCTAAATTTCAAAATAAAATTATTGAGTTTCTCAAAAGATCCAGTTGAACTTTTCATTAAGATGGCATTGAATTTGTAAGTCAATTTGGAGGAAATTTATGTGTTTATAATACGCTATTTCATTGATTTATTTGAATCTTTTAGGTTCCTTTACTCAGATCTTTCATGCCTTTGTGTATATATTTGAAAATTATCAGACATTTTATTGTATGCTATATTGTGAATATTTCATATTCTATGATTTCACTAAAGGAAAATTGCACTATTTTTGTAATTTATTTATTTATTCAATAAATTTGCTCAACTCTCACTAATTATAACAATTTGTTAGTTACGTTTGCTGTGCTTTGTAGACAAGGCTATCATCTGCAATAATGGTGCTTGTTTTCTCTTCCCTTAAAATCGATACACTACTTTTTACAATATAACATTGGGTAATAACTCTATTCTCTGTTGAACAGGAGCAGTGAAAGTAAATGCTTATCTTGTTTCCATTAAGTATAATATTTATTGCAGATTTTTATATGCAATTTTTATTTAGTTAAGAAAGCTATCTTTTACTCTAAATTTGTTGAAAGTCTGAAAAAATCCTATGTAAATATTATGAAATGCTTTTTCTGAATTAACTGAGATAATTACATTTTTCCCTTAAATCTAGCAAATTGCATTGATAGATTTTTTTTATCACTGAGTTATTCTTCAATTTCTAGATAAATACTACTTGATCATTATTTACTTATTTCATACACTGTTAGATTTGAACATGTTTTATTTATATCTGATGTAAATTAAATATATTTATAATTTTGTTCTTATCTATCTTTATCTGTTTTGACATCAAGATTATATGATTTTCAGAAATAAGCACATTAAAAATGTTAAGGATTGATAGTACACTGCTCAGTTGGCTTTCCAGTTGGTAAGTTGTTCAGTTAACCTACTTTTTGCTCTTACAAAATAAATGAAATTTTCTTTTACTTATATGTGTATATATATACACACACACACACACACAGAGAGAGAGAGAGAGAGAGAGAGAGAGAGAGAGAGAGAGAGACAGAGAGAGAGAGAGAGAGAGATGGAAAGAGAGAGAGAGAGAATGTGTGTGTGACTCTTGAGGAATAGTTTCTTAGCAATAAAATCACTAGGACCAAATTATATACATTAAAAACATTTTTATGAATACAACCAAAACTGCCTCCAGAAAGTTTCACACTCCCACAAACCTTTTATTTTTGGTTCTAAATATTGTTTTGACTAGCATTTGTTTTATTTTGAGTTAGATTAAGTACTTACTTAGTTTCACATGTGTTGTTTCTATAAATTGTTTATTCACATACTTAGCTTTCTCTATGGAGTAATGCATGGCTTCATCATGACATGTATCTTCTTTTCATGAATTGAAAAATTCCGCCTTATAGGAGGGTACTATATTCTCAGTTTGTTGTTGAATATTTAATTTAAATTATCACATTTCTTTTTAATTTGTTAACATTAAATATTTACAACAGCAAATCTATCAATTTTTCTGTTATAGCTTTTGGCTTTTATTTATACCTTTGTACTTTTTTGTTGTAAAAAATCATGCAGGCATTTTTCTTGGTGTTGAGGTTTTATTTTTCTATTTAAACTTTTGATCAACTTGGAATTCTATTTTATTAAGTAATAAACTGGAGGTTAAGCTTTACTTTTTCAAACAGTTATCTCAAACTCATTAGTTTATGAAATGGTATTTCTCCATTCATACACAATGATATTTTTTCATAATGTAAATTTCTGCATTTCGATGTGTCTATGTGTTCTGTGTTCTCCAATAAACTATTTTTTTCTCAATAAAAATAAAGTTAATTTTTATAAGTTTATAGTGAGTTTAATCTCTGAAAGTGTTAGCCCACTAGTGTTACTTTATATCTTCAAAAATTGCCAGAAGAAGTTAGCTTTCATTCTGCCGGACTCTTCCTTTGCACTCTAATTGGCTTGCATATTGTATTCAAGCATTGTTGCACTGTTTATGACCATGGATTAAAGGGTACTGACACTGAAATTAAAGGTACTGACACTGAAATATAAATACTTTGACTTATCAAAGCTTCAGAGACTCTATTCTATTGGATACGTGTGGGTATATACTGCATGTGAGATGAACTTAACCATAAGCACCAGGACAAGGAGTGTGGATTAAAGTTAATGAATCCATGTTTTGCGACTGTGTCATCTTTCTGATATCAGTTTTTATATTAATTATATTATTTTTATATTAACTTTTAGGTCACAGTTATTTACTCCTTTGATCTGCTCGTAAAGGTAGATCAGACAATTCACCTAAGATACATTATTAAAGCCACAGCATACTGCATTAACATCTCTAAACTACAGCAGACAGTCCATAGCTGAACAAAATGTCCCTCTGTGTCTTCAGGCACAAACATACTATCTTTTGTGATCTCTAACACTTTGTGTCCTATGTAGGAGAGGGTTTACTGCCTACTGCACTTGCTCATATCATCTGATGGAAAGTATCACCAATTGTCCTAAATTTTCTTGTTCTTCACTTTGGAGTTCAAATCTGTTACTTATTAATCAGTCATCATTTCCATACCATCCACTTCCAGTACTGGCCACCCTTCTGCAATGATTCCATTTTGCTCTGTTCCCTTGACTGAGAAAGAGGCGGCACCTTCCCCATATGACGCATGCATTCCTGAACTGGCCTCACCAGCACCAGTTCATCCTTATTTGGTCGACTTTACATGAACATTAAGAGTTATCTTCTGCTCAAGGCTAATCATCACTGTCTTTTTAAGAGTCCTTGATGGCTTACAGTAGCCACTTACAATAAATTGAAGCCTCTTGCAGTAAGACTCAGAGCATCGTGTACTTTGCTTTAGTCAACTGATTGCTTCCTTTGCTCCATTCCAATTATTGTTCCCTATTTCTGCTAAACAAATTCACTTACAGATATTAACCTTTAACGCCTACTTTAAAGCAATTCTCTCTAGCCTTCAAACCTCGCTTCGAGTTTCACTTAACTCCTGAAATAGCATTTCCAGTTACCCTTGCTGTCTATTTCTGCAAATTCTCTTATAAAGTATCTACTCTTTCCTTTTTAATGTATTTATTAAATGTTATTTGGCAATATTAGATCCCATGGAAAAGACTACCTTTAGATGGGCATAACATAAACTAATAATAAAAATATTAACAAATAACATTACTTCTTCTCATCTTCTGTAGAAAAGAGATGGACATTGCCATCTCATATTGTTGTTTGAGAATTATATGAGCCCTTAATATCCATGGATTCTGCATCTGTGAATTCAATCAATCACAGATCTAAAAGAATATGTTTTAAAAATGGATGGCTACATCAGTACTAAAAACGTACAGATTTCTTTTTCTTGTCATTATTCCCTGAAGAGTATAGTATAACAGCTATTTACATAGCATTTACATTGTATTAGATATTATTAGTATTGTAGAAATAATGTAAAGTATACAAGAGAATGTGTAAATATTACAGCACTTATATCAGGAACTTGAAAATTTATGGATTTTGGATTTTAGTATCCACAGACAATCTTGAACCAATCCCTCATGGATACCAAGGAATGACTGTATAAAGTAATTAGAACATATTTGTATACCTATGTCAGTATTTCTATATTTATCATCTATTTATCTATACTCTCCATGTTCATTCATTTTTATTAGATATTGCCACCATTACTTTTCCAAAGTCCACCACAAGTCTTGGTTAAAAGTATGTGCTCAATTAATATTTGTTTTCAGTCAGTATTTACTCATGAATGAATGGTAATGCATCAACGTGATTCCTATGGTAGTGTTCTTTGTATACAGGGAATTTGATAAGTGTGTAGCATATAATTTAAAAACTTGATAAATGCTTACTGCTACTAATTTAAACTTTTCTCTATGTTAGATCAAAAGTTGACTTGCAACTCTAATAGTAATACGTAAGTGCCTCATTAATAATTATGAACACTTAAAATTGTTTACAAGTTATGGCATCATAATAATTTAAAAACCAAGTTATTTGTTTCGACTACAATTGTAGTCTGCATTTATTAATATAAATACCCCTGAACATACTAGGAATAAAATCATTTGATAAATTAAAATTTACCCATTATGCTCAAATTTTAAATTAACCTGATTAAATGACATTTACAATTATATTACTTGATTAATTCTTCTGAAGATAATTAAATAGGCCTAATTTCAAAATATTTCTAAATTTAATATTTTTAAGCCATGTCAGCATAAAGGCAGATATCCTTCTATAAAATCTTTTTTTTTTTTGCATACTAAAAGTACTAAGTCAACCTTTGTTGTTTTTTTTTTTGTTTTTTTGTTTTTTTATTGTGAAGTTGTGAGGTGCAGTTAAGGGTTAGGTATACAATTGCGTTTCATTCAGGCACTCTGTTGATATGGGGTGTTTCCCCGTTCCCAGACAGCATACGACGTCTATCAAAAATTTGAGGCTACTTACACTACTTTCTAAATTAAAGCAAACTTCCAAGTAATTATAGTAAAAATAAGAACTAAACACTGAGCCGGACTTGGTGGCTCAGCCTGTAATCCCATGCCTTGGGAGGCTGAGGTAAGTGGATTGCCTGAGGCTGCGGGTTTGAGACCCACCTGGGCAACTTGGTAAGACCTCACCTCTACAATAAATTTTTTAAAAATGAGCCGGGCATGGTGGCGTGCGCCTCTAGTTCCAGCTACTTGGAAGGCTGAAGCGGAAGGATTGCTGGAGCCCAGCAGGTGGAGGCTATGGTGGCCGGGAGCAGCCACTGCACTCCAGTCTGGGCGACAGAGTGAGACTCCAACTCAAGAAAAAAAAAAACCCAAAATAAGAGCTAAACACTGAATACACATTGACATAAGGATGGGAACAGCAGACACTGGAGACTCTTAAAAGGAAGAGGGTGAGAGGGGGAAAGAGTTGAAAACTACTCATGTGATACCATGGCCACCACCTGGATGACTCAATAGAAGCTCAAGCCCCACCATCACACAATATACCTGTGTAACAAACCTACACATGTATTCTTTGAATCTAATAATAATAATAATAATAATAATAAACAGTGACAGGAAATAGAAAATAGGTAAGCTTCAAAAATTATACATGTTAGGGGAGGGGGTGGCATTGACAGTTGAGGCTAACTGCCAAGGGAGGGAGGGGCACACCTCATCAACAAGGGTACCTGCATGATCAATGTTTATATACCTAACCCTGAAATGTACCCTACATCTTTATAATGAAAATAAAAAAAATCTAAATCAAGACTTTTGTAAGTACAGCCAACGGAAAAAGATGGCTTTGTGTAACATGCCATTGGTAAAAATGCAATTTTTTGAAAAACAGGGAGACACAATGTCTTCTTAGAATTCCCAACACCCTCAAAAGCCTGCATTGCATATAATCACAATGTGAAAAAACTCCTCTGCTTCATTTCTATGTGTTTTTTATATTTTCTCTTTTTAAAAAATTGTAAGTAATTAGCCTCCAAGCAACAAAAAAGTAGGTTGGTAATTTTTTCAATTAAGTTAATTTTTACAATGAAGTCTCTGAAACTGCCAAAAATTGTTTATCCTCTTAGGAAAGTCCAAAAACTATCTTTTTATGATAAATTGTTATAATTCAGCTAAAATATTTAAAAATTTTATAGCAAATAAATCAAGTCTAAAAGTTACTTAACTATATGTTATTCTTAAAGTAGTAGTTTCTTTTTTTCAAATGCTAAGGTGAAATTATTTTTGAAAACACTCATTATTAGATTTTAGATGGATATTTGCTTATTTTTAAAGTAATATAGCCCAACATTTGAAAATGTAGGAGTATCCTAGGCCTATCCTAGATACTTGTGATCTTTCACTATAATATATATTACTCTAATTATTTTATGGCTTTTTGATGACTCAATAAATTTCAAAAGACAACTATTAGCTTATTTTTTACATTCTTTAAAATATCATTAATTTTAGACAGTAGTGTGATTGCAATTTAACCTTCAATCAATACTGATGATCACTGAGTCTTAAGTAGTGCAATTTATATAGTGAATAAAAATCACCCGGGGGACTTAGTAATAAACCAACAGAACAATACAAACATAGAAGCAAGCAAAAAACAAATGCAATTCAACTTGCCTCGTGAAAAAGTTTCCGATTTTATAATTCATGTATGGGTCAGTACTACCGTTTCTAAGGTATATTATGTATCATTCTAACATACTAACATAGGTTGTTTGTGAACCACAGGTTTTCAGAAGCATTAGTTTAAATTTATCTAAGAAATTTTCTTTTCAATTTTTCCATCAGTCTTCCTTGTAAAGCAAGCATATATTTTAGGGTCACTTAATTAACACCTTAATGTTGATACACAAAACTTTTAAAAATCACTTGGCGTGCTCCATGCCATCAGGAATTCTTTTGAAAGATACTCCCTTTCTTTTTTTTTTTAATCTCTACTGCATATATATATATGTCTTTTTGAGTTGGGGTCTCACTGTCACCCAGGCTGGAGTGCAGTGGAACAATCCTCAGCTTATGCAGCCTTGACTTCCTGAGCTCAAGTGATCCTTCTGCCTTAGCATCCCAAATAGCTGGAATTGCAGGCGCATACCACCATGTCTGGCTAATTTTTTAATTTTTTTGAGACAAGATATTGCTACATTGTCCAGACTCATTTCAAACTCTTGGGCTCAAGCAAATCTCTTGCCTCAGTCACACAAAGTGCTGAGAATACAGACATGAGCCACCATGTCCAGCCTCTACTGCATGTTTTTAAATGATTCCTTAATCAACAGTGTGCAACTATTTTAATAGGTGCTTTGAGTGGTGTTTTTTTTTAAATTGGTGTTAAGTATATTTTTAAAATAAATTGAAAATTTAATTAATATACAAATGGATCATGAAAACAGACTATTATTCAAGGATTATGACTAAGACTTAAGGTATAATTTCTTTTTAAAACTAACAGTTAATAAATCAGTCCACTTAAAAATTTAGGTAACTAACTGTGAAGTAGACAATAGAATGCTTCTATGTATGTATTTTTTTTTTCTTTCTAAGCAGTTACGACCTTTTGTGCCCTCTCTCAGGTGCATATGTCTATACAGTAGTTAAAGGAAATAAGAATCTCCAGCGCTTATCCATGCTTTCCAGGAGAGGAAATGAAAGGTCAGAGAAGTGATTTGCTGACTGGGGGAGTCCGTGCAATGAATGGTGGCTCTCAGCTAATCAGAGATTCCCAGTCAGGAGAAAGCTCATATCTAAAAGGAAAGGTTCTTTTCAAACTGACCAGTTTGAAAGAAATAAACAAACAATTCTTTCTTTGTTTTGTTTTTTAACACAAAAATCTAGTACATTGCTTAGAGGTAACTATAAGTTCATTAGTTTCAATTTGGTGAGATCTTAATATTTTGAAGCACTCAGATTAGGAAGAACTAAAATAATATAATAATATGAGGGGGATCCAAAAAACCTGGAATTTATTTATTTAAATATGTGTATTTATTCTTACATGTTTAAACATCAGTTACCTTCAATGTACTCTCTGATGTAATACACCTATAGAGATGCTTTTTTCACTGCACAAAACAATTTTTTAACTCGTCAATTTTGGTGCCTTTTAGTGCTTCTGCCATTTTTTTGTTTCACTTCTTCCACATCAGTAAAACATTTCCCTTTGAGGATTTTTTCATCCGAAGAAACAAAATAAACATTGCTCAGGGTGAGATAGGGTGAATAGGCAGGGTAGGGCATGGAGGTCATGCCTTTTTTGGTCAAAAACTGCTGAACACAGCGTGGTGTGGGCAGGTACACTCATAGTCACCCATCATGAAATGGGCAAATGCACTGAAAGAATCTCAAAAAAAAATCACTGAAGCCAAAGGCAGCCTCTCACAACAATGCTAGCTGGTACATATATGCCAATGTGTTCCTAGAACACTTAGTGGGGGAAGCTTGTACTAGACAGGGCCTGCCCTCAAAAAAATAATTTCGGGTGTTTTGGGTCCTCTCTTATAAATAAGCAAAAGGAATTGACACGTGTGGATAAAGATACAAAGAGCTAAAAAGAAAAATAACCGTTTTCATTTACCAAAGAAAAAATACATAAGGATCATGTTGTAGACATTATCTAATGAGCCTCAAAATAATTTCATGGAATATGTATAATCCCCATTTCAACAACAAGGAAACCGAAACTTAAATAGTTTAAGTAATTTGCCCAATTTGCATGGACAGTAACGTTACAAGTTGGTTAATGTTAATTCCAGCCTCAAACCCATTCTGTGTCTTCTCCAAAACTTCTGCTTTTCCTACCAAGCAAGACTTATCCTGAGCTTCATATGTTCTGTATCCTCTTCTACCTGATGGAAAGCTTATCATTATCCCCACTTTACAAGTGATACAATAGAATCTTAGAGAAACTTAGTGACTTGTCTAAGGTCACCCTAGAGCTCACCTCACGCCTGTTCTGAATCCTGGCATGGCCTATTAACTTCTGGGCTATGCTGTGCTTTGTGGTGAAAATGGAAAGGAGAAAAAGAAATTCTCCAAACGTGGGCTAGTCATTTGTATTTCCTTGTCATTGCCTAGTTTTTGCTGACCTCCCCCTAAGTCTGTCTTATAGAAACTGGTTTCTGGTCATGATATAAAATGTTTTCTTATTAACTAATTAGGAAGCTTAAGAAATAAGAGAAATATTGACGGTAGCAATCTCAATACAAACTGACCAGCTTGAAAAAGGAAGACATTTTACTCATTTCCAACTACAGAAGGATGAGTTTCTGGACTCAGTCAACTCAGAATAGTTGAAAATCACAAGGAAAATAAAATACAAGCCACAAATTACACGTGTAGAGGAAGCTGGCTAATTAACTCAGATCTTTGTTGGCTGGTATTTTGAAAGCCCAGTAGCAATCTTTGTGTATCCTTAGAGACTGTGATTGCAAACTTGGTTTTAATTACATATGTTAGCATGCTAGTTGCAAGAAAAAAGGATCAACTAAATAATTTACAAATGATAAATTATGAAGAGGAATGCTGGCATGCCTGCATGATGTTTCTGCCAGAGACATTAGGTAGCAGGTCACTAATGAGAGGCCGTTTCCAAAAACATGAAGTTTGCTCTTCTACATGAGTTAGTACTTCATTTATAAGACATGTGCTTATAGCTAGCTCCTGGATATCCACAAGATTCAGTGTGATGGTTGTGATCTACTACATTGGAAACTTTGGCTGGGAGGCTAGTGGCCAGATTTTGACATGACTTCTACCAGTGAAGGTGATGATTATTTGCTCATATATGTCCTAAATATTCTGGAACATTTACTTTGGGGTAACCACTGGCTAAGGCTAAATATGCAAAGTTAAAAAAGATGCATACATTTCTATGTACTCAGACTCTCCAGTGGAGTGGTTGATACTGACAGTTAATCAGCTAATTAGCATAGTCAATTTAGCTGGGATGAAGAAAAACACAGAATCTACAAGGGGGTCATCTTTAAAAATGTGGACAATCTTTTAAATTCCACATACATAAGAAAATAGTTTTTATTTAATTATTTATTTAGCCTCTGTAACACTAAGGAAGCATAATGCCTTGTACTACACAGCAGAGACTCAATAAATACATACCTATGTCATATATGTAAGCTCATTTTTTGCCTATTTTTAAATTTTTTTAAGTGCAAGATAAACATAAAGTAAAAATATAATAAATTCCCCCTTTTTTCATGGTGTTTTATTTCAAATGGAGATCCAGGTGACAATTCAATAAATGTTGAGCAAAACCAATTTTTTTTCCTCCACAATGAATCTCCGGGGAGGAGAAAAGAAACACTGCAAGCACCACGAGGCGTGTCTGAGGGACAGTTCTCCATACATGTAAATGATACAACCTATGCAAATGATACAACTTTGCTTGGATAAAGCAGTTCTGCTAACATGTGATGTCACTCATCTGGAGACTTAATGTGCAACATTACTGCAGGAAGTCATAAGGGCAAATGACTTCAGTAATTTGTGCGTTTGGAAAATTAATAAGAATTAATAATCTTATAAATAGCACAATGACAATTCACTTTAACTGATGCTTCTTTTCTACATAACTCTCTGATTCTGTTTGTCTGAAACTTGCCTCTGTGTGGCTCTGCAGACTGGTTAGATACCACATTGTTCCCCATGGTGTTCACCCACGTTTCTAAGTTTAGGTCAATACTCTGCTCTCCAGAAGCCACCCTCCTTCCCATCAGTGAATTCCATATTACCTTTATGTCCTCTGAGAAAGGAAGAGATGGCCAGCAACAAGAAAAAGAAACAGAAAAGTATTCTGGAAAAGTCTTTTGTTCGATTGGGAAGGTCACACAACCAGAACTTCTATAACTCCGTTTATTCTAAGCCTAAATCCATTGAATAAGGGAAGAAGATCACGTATTACCTGATTTTTTAACTGAACTTCTTTTGAGATCATTGGACTAATGGAACCTCTCTAATCATATTCTCCCATTTATTCTCTCTTCTCAAACTCTTGCTTCCTTGTTTCAAATTTCCTTTTGTTGATCTTGGGTGATGATCATTTCTTGTGTTTTTCTCTCATTCTCTCTCTTCCTCACTCCCTTCCTGCCTTTCTTAGTTTCTTTCTTTTCTTTTCTTTCTTTCTTTCTTTCTTTCTTTCTTTCTTTCTTTTGTCTTTCTTTCTTTCATCTTTCTCTTTCTTCTTGTTCTCTTTCTTTCCAATATGAGGATTTATTTTTATTGTTATGTGAAAAAGTTGTAGCTATGTGTCCAAGTGACAGCACACATCTTATCCAATTGTACAATAAGCTCTAGTTTCTAACTGTCCCAGCCCCCTCTACCATGTAATAACCCACATCCTTGGGTTTTTGGGTGGGGCGAGTGTATATGTTTATATATTTTTTCAGATATATTATTATTTAATTAAATGAAGAAAATTATTGGCATCTTTTTTAAAACAAATAATGATACTTTATAAATACCTTCTATTTACTGAAACAAAATTATATCACTTTCCTAAAAATTATATTTCAGGTAAGAAAAAATTATTAACCTTACTAATCTTGATCAGGTCCGTATTATCAGCTCACCTTCTATTGTTCAACCAATTATCAGCTAGAGTGTAAAGAAAAAAATATACTGATTTAGTATATTTTTTCCTTAAAATTCTAGAAAAACTCATGAATTTCTTTTTTTTTTTTGGAGGTTGAAAGGTTTTATTTTTACAAAATCACAGCCGATGGATAGTAAAGTCTTCACCTATGGAGACCATGCTCCAGCTTGGGTCTGGAGCACCACTCTGCCAGAAGAGCTGCTCCCAAGAAAGGGGGTGGTGTCACAGGCAGGAACCCTTGGAGTTCAAAGTCCATGACTTAGCCAGAGCAGCCGCGGCAGCCACAGTGTGTGCAGTCGATGATGCAGCCCACTTCCAGCTTGCTTTTAGGAACCCAGCAGATGCGGTTTGTCCCAAAATTGGTGTCCCGTGTCTGAATGCACCGCAGGCAGCACAAGTTCTCGTACCCTTGCTTTTTCCATTTTGCAATCAGGTTTTTGTCTGCATAGCCTTCTTTAATACAGTATTCATATAGTTCTCTGCTGATGGCTTTCCACTTGTAAACGAGGTCAAAGATATAGCGAGTTTTCTGGTGATGGATCCTGAAGATGGGCCACAGAGATTCCACTTTCCCCTTCCCTTCACGAGGTTCTGTTTCAGCTTCTCTCATCTTTTGATCTAATTCATCCAATGTCGGGTCTATCAACTCCCAGCCATCTGGGGGTGCCTTCCGGCTCCTTTTGACTTTAGGTATCCGCCCCCCCCCCCCCCCCCGCAGGATCTGTAAAGATCTTAAGATCTGCTTCCCAAGAGTGTAACAGAAATACTTCTGGTCTCTGCAGTTACAGGCTTGGATTTTTGTCCAGCTCTAACAATTATTCTGTGACTTTGGGGACATCACTTTCCCTCTTTGGTCCTCAGTCTCATCTTTACAAACAGCAGACTCATTTCTCCCAAATTCATTCAGCCCCTCCCTTCTGTAAGGTATCTGACACTTTAGGAGGCGCCCTTCCCCGTCTCCTTTCATGAACTCTAACAATCGTACAGATGAGGAATCAAACTCCAAGAGGTACAGTCAGGGTCGCACAGCTGGGCATTTGCAAAGTCTGACAGTGAGTGAAGAGTTCCTGGCTCCCATATCAGTGATCTTTGAACTGGTCTCCCTTCCACTAAACCTACAGATAGGTAGATTCTGGTCCGCGGTCGCACAACCTGTGACAAAATAATGATCGCTTTCTCATGATGCAGAAAATTCGAGGGCCCCGGGCAAGCCTGGGAATCAGAGGAGGTCTCCTGGGGGAGGTGAAGGTGGAGGGAACCAGATCAAGAAGAAAGAGGTGTCGGGAGGTATAAAAGAGGTAGCGGGGCTTGGCAAAGGAAGTGAGGAGGAAAGGAAGCCGTTAAGACAAGACTGCAGGGAAGGCTCATCAAGAGGACAGAATGCGAACCCAGCTTAGAAAAAACAAGCAATGTTTAGACAGAAGACGTGTCTGGGAGAGAAAACGGCATGCAAGTCTAGAAACAAGACAGCCTCCAAATCATCCCTCCGCGGAACGAACAAGGCGCCGGCTCTTCTTGGTAACTCATTCCAGCCTCAAAATCCAGAGGACCGAACCCAACCCAGTCTAGAGGCTCAGATCGCCCTCATGTCTGGTGAAGACCATCTGTCCCTGACCACAGCAGTTCGATGAGATCTCATGAATTTCTAATTGCTCACATCTGTGCTGAGTCTCACTACAGATGCATAAGAAAGTTCTGTAAATGCCACATGTGAAATAAAATCTCATTCTTTAAATAGGCAGCTTATCTGAAGTTTATCTAGAGTATCACTTTTGTGTGCTCTTCTGAGAAGAGAAAACTCTGATTCCTTTCTCTGGTGAAATAGAAGCCCCCTTTCTTGATGTTTGCATCAATTTTAAGGGGAAGAACTTTTCTTAACATATCCCATTTGTCTTTTTTTTAACTTTAAATTTTTTTATTTTAAAGATGTGGGATATAATTCAGGGTAAGTTATACAAAATTCATCATGCAGCTACCCTTGTTGATGAGGTATGCCCCCCCTTCTCCAAGCAGATTCCCACTACTGCAAATCCCACCTCCCCGCTTCCCCCAGCTCCCTCCCTGTAGCTTCCCGCTACTGTCAATCCTTTTTTTATAGTATTAGGAGAGTTGTTCAAGGTCCACTTATGAGTGAAAACATGTGATCAGTTCTTTGTTTCTGTGAAAGATCACTCAGTATTATAGACTCTAAGTCCATCCAGGTTGTTGCGAAGTTCATGATTTTGTTCTTCTTTATGGCTGCGTAATATTCCATTGTGTATATGTACCACTTTTTTGTTGTTGTTCAGTCCTCTTTTGATGGGCAGCACAGTTGGTTCCACCCATTTGTCTTGATGCCACTCTTCTCCATCCAGGTAAGGGCCTGCCCATCAAGGACCCAGGAATACAAACAAATTGCACTTGTGGTTAGGAATCTGTGTCCATGGCCTTTCATCCTTAGGTTTAAGGTTTTATGAGTGATAATTTTCAAGAAAACTAGTAATTGCTTTTTTGGTTTTAGAAAAGCCAATACTCATATTTTAGTTAAAACAATTACCATTCATTGATTTAATAGAGTTGCTTCCTCAGCATCTACTTTCAGGCCTGACTTAAGTTGCTTGAGGCCCAGCTTTACCCCCTGGCCTTTGGCCTACTCAAAAGTTCTGCCAGAGAGTGGTTTGAATGATAGCCTGCTTGTTCCTCATCCTGCTGATCCCCAAACCCAACACTCCCCAGAGCTTCTGGCCATGATAAAACCTAATGATCAACACCAAAGTCTTGAATTAAGTTTCCCACTTGGAGCATGTTTTCTTCAAATTACCCAATCCACAACCCCCTTGAGGAAGCCTAAGTGAGAATACCCAAGGGCCTTAATAAAACTGTCCTCTCATAGGTTCCCTTCCTTCCTCCCTCTCCCCCCCCCATTAAGTTCCCTACTTACTTTGAACTTCCTGTTGGCCTTCCATCAGCACCCCAACCTCTGTGGACCTATGAGTAAACCATTTTTTTGGTTTCGTGCATTTTGATCTCACTTTCTCATTGTGTCTCACCTGACACATACAGCAGAACCAAACTCCCCTGTCTGCACTCTCCTAGAAAGTGTTTTATCTTTGTTCATGGCCACTCCGGAGAGAGACCTCAGGACCAGATTAGATATAAACCATTACAATTAAAATAAAAATGGTAATGAAAAGGGACTTCTTGGTACTTTGAGCTAAAAAGGTTTAGAGCCTCAGATTTTTCCATGTAAAAATAACTTCAGGGTCTTTTAACTGGAGTTTGAGTTTTCTCAACTCTCTCTTTAAAACAACTGCAGTATATGCTGCATCTCTGTTATTCTTATAAATATGGAATATTATTCAGACTACACTGGCTGGTGAATGTTCTAGGATCATGATGTAAATGTTCTTCCTGGAAACAACCAATCCATTTCTGCAAGACTTTAAATTATACTTGCAATCCTTTCTCGTTGCTCATTTGATAATGTATCTTTTCTCACTTACTTCTATTCATTAATTTTTTTTCTCTCCTATTATTTATCATTATGGTCTATGGCTGTTGCTTAACTCTCTAAGGCTATTTATACCATTTGCATGAATAATGCTACATAAAATAAAATAGTACCACACCAGAGATTAAGGAAACTCATTTTATAATATATGATTAATTGTAAGTGGCTACTCTTTCCATAATAAATTAATACAAAATGTGCTTAATCATATGTTATGGAGATATATAATGCATAAATAATTTTTTATGCTTTACTTTAATCAGCATTTCATACCAGGTTGCATTATCATCTATAAAATGTTTTTCAATTGTTCCCAGGCAGTCCAGACCATATAATCCTTATTTCAAGGAAAATAATTTAATATTTTCATCTTACATAGTAACACTAAAGGGCAGTTAATATTTTTTAGTTTCTTTCTAATTATTTGGGTCATTTCTAGGTAAGCCATTTTTTAATAAATCAAACATATCTTTAATTAGGAACATGATATGAAATATTAAAATAAAGAAATGGTCTTACAAATTTTAAGATTAAATTCCAGCTCAGCATATCACAGTCAAAAGTTACTTCACGTCTCAGAGTCTCCGTGGCTTGGTAAAATGGGAATGGCACTCATATCTACCCTGCCTGCATCATGAGACTGCCGGAAGCATCTAAGGTGATAGTGAATTTAAGAGCATTTTGTACATTTTAAAGCATCATGTATATGCAAGGTGCAATTATAATTGATTCCAAGCCTCTCTCTCAAAAAAAAAGCACAGTCACTGACATTTTCTTACATGTGCTCTCAGCACATCCATAGGAAACTGATGTTACTCTCTGTAAAACAGCTGAACCAATGAATCCCTTTAAAGTGTAGTTTGTGAAGGTGCAAGACTGTGGAACTTTTTTTTGGTGCTCCATCCCTCCCTTTCCAAGGTCCTTTGTTCTCTTTCAGCAGCAGAAGTCTCTGGAGACGGTAAGTATTCGCCAGCCTGATTTGATTTGTGTTGGCTTCTATAGAATTGTTTTGTCATCCTACTCTCCTAAGTCACACATGGTGCCACCTCTTCAGCCCCTGGCGATGGTATCCTGCACTACGACTCCCTCCCTGCCCATCCATTTAATCTGTTTTAGTCTCAGGCTACCAGCAACTTAGTTGTAAAACTGAGAAAAAAGAAAACTCACTAAAAGTTATTAAAAGTTTAACTCTGTGATCATTCCTACTTATATAAAACGTGTAGGCAACACACAACTTTTCTACAACTGTACTTTTACACATTGTAAAATGATTATAAAATCCTTCCATGGAATGAATGTGATCTTCCATTTTAACTAATAAGGAACTCTAATAACCAATGTCCCAAGGGAAATAGCCAAGGCTCTGCAGAGTTTAGGCATACTTGTCTGTGAGTGATTGTAACCCTGGACCCTGATCTCAATACCAGGAGGACTTCTTCCTTACCCCTCACGTTTTTGCAATGATAATAAACAGCCCAAATCTCAGGGTCTTTTCCCATAATACTTTGTTTCTCACTCGTGCGACCTAGGTTGCAATGGGGGAAGGAAGGTGGGAGGCTGTCAGCAAGAATTCTTTTCCACATAGTCATTAGAGGTCCGGTGTCAGAGAAACTTCATCATCAGAACATCACCAGTCACTGTGGTACAGGAAAGAGGGCAAGGGAACCATGCAAGGCCTGTCCTTGCCTTGGGCAGAAATGACAACCATCCTCCTACTTATAATTCTCAGCAAGAATTAAGAGCATGCCCCCAGCCATTGCAAGGGAAGGAGTTGTCTCCTCTGTGACCAGTAAGGAAGGGAGAACTAGGTATGATGGACACTGGTGGGACTGGTCCCTTCCCATCTCACCAACTCCTACCCATGCAGAAGGATGACAACCAGACTCCAGGACACTGGGATGTGCTTGCTTAGTATGCCCTCTTTCAGTAGCTCCCCCTCATTTATTTTCACCTCCTTTCTACTTCACCCCTGTTTACATTCAGGTCCTTTGACCAGGAGCTGGGGTGGCGGCTGGCAGAGTTAACCAGCAGTGCCATACACTTCCCTACCGGGCCTGCGCCCACATCAGGGCTTGCTCTCAGGAGATCATAGACGCTCAGGGGTTGTCACTGAGACTCTGCGCTCTGGTGTTTGTGACAGCAACAAAGACCCAGTTTTTTTCATTCTTGTTTTCAGTAACAACTGCTTTTTGCATGGGAGTTGCAAAGGATAGTCTGCCCAGTTTTCTGTTGGAAACTCTAGAAAGCACTTAGAGCAGGCAGACCAACGGAAATGAGAATTGTCTACTTGAACTCCCCAGTTTTCAGGGACATGGGGAATTGGGATGGCAAGCCCATCCACCCTGGGCCCCAGGATGGCCACCAAGTTCCTCATTCACCCTCTTGATGTCACAGCTAAGAGTGGTAGTGAAACCTATCACCATACAAAAAACTCCAAATGAATCAAAGACCTAAATGTAAAACCTCAAACTATAAGAATCTTAGAAAATGCAGGAGACACCCTTATGGAAATTGGAACTGGCAACCAATTCCTGATCAAAACCCTAAGTGCAGATACCATAAGAAATTAGATAGACAAATGAGACCTCATCGAACTGAGGAGCGTCTACAAAGCAAAAGAAATCATCAGGAAAGCAGGGAGATGGCCTACAGAATAGGAAAAAAATATTTGCCAATTGTATATCTGACAAAGGCCTAACATCTAGGATCTACAAGGAACTCAAATGCACCGAAAGGAAAAGAACAACCCCATTAAAAAGTGGGCAAAAGACATGAATAGACATTTTTCAAAAGAAGATATACAGGCTGCCAACAAACACATGAAAAAGTGCTTATCCTCACTAATCATCAAAGAAATGCAAGTCAAAACCACACTGAAATTACACCTAACCAAAGTAAGAATGGCAATCATTAATAAAACAAACAACAAGAGATGCTGGCAAGAATGCGGTGAAAAAGAAACTCTCCTATGCTGCTGGTGGGAATGCAAACTAGTGCAACCTCTTTGGAAGACAGTGTGGTGATTTCTGAAATAACTAGAAATTGACCTTCCATATGACCCAGCAATTCCTCTATTGGGAATATACCCAGAAGAACTCAAATCATTCTACAAAAGAGATATCTGCACATGCATGTTTATTGCAGCTCTATTCACAATAACAAAAATATGGAACCAACCATGCTGCCCATCGAAGCTGGACCAGATTTAAAAAATGTAGTACATATACACAATGGAATATTATGCAGTTATAAAGAAGGACAAACATACGGACTCTGCAGCAACTTGGATGGATTTAGAGTCGATCATACTTGGTGATCTATCACAGAAACAAAGAACAGAGTACCATATGTTCTCACTTATAAGCAGACTTTGAACAATTATAATACTATAGGAAAGTGATTGGTAGTAGTGGGAAACTGTCAGGGGAGAGGTGTGGGATTGGCAGTTGAGGGAAACTGCTAGGGGAGGGAGGGGCACACCTCATCAACAAGAGTATCTGCATAATAAACATTTGTATACCTAATCCTGAATTGTACCACACATCTTTAAAAAAAAGAGTGGTAGTGAAAATTATAATTGCAGTTATATATATGTATATATATTTATGCATATATGTCATATATGTATATATGTCATCAGAGACTGTGTGTGTGTGTATGTGTGTGTGTGTGTGTGTGTGTGTGTATGTGTACGTCATATACATATGACATCCTCTGATTTTGACCCTTGAACCTATGACATTCACACACCTTTTTAGAAAGACTTTTTTCAAATATCGATCAGGACTATATATTGCCATTTTAACTTGGAAACATGTTTTAACCCAGATGATTCAAAATAAGTAAGAACGTCTGGCATGACTGTTTATCTTTTAGGCTTGAGACCTAAACCAATCTTAATACATAGTATTTATAACATTATGTAGACTGTCCCTTTTAAGTAATCCAAAAATAAAAGTCTCTAATTTGCTTACACCTACTTACACCTATAGGAAGCACTGAAGCCCACTGATGAGTTGAAGAAGGGCTGATGTATCTGCAGGTCCAGGCCTGGTACTAAATTCCCTCAGCCCTGCAGTCTAGGCTCACAGACATGAGCAACTTCTTATTTTTGTCCTCCAGGAGAAGATGGTTTTCAATTTTGAAACTTCATGAGGTTCTGGCTCTTGAAATTAAAAAGTATATATATTAGCATTTACAGGCTAGCTGGTTTAAAAGGGAACCGAAAAATACAGTGAAAATTCCCAGTATTGGGTATTAATATGACACTACCTATGAGTTACTTCCAGAACATGTTCTCTAATTAACTATTTCTAAGTGTCTACTGAAATAGATTTAACTGTCCTACCCTCTCCTGCATTTCATGTGTAAATGCCAAAACCCAGAACTATGCTGATTCTTCACTTAGGTAAAGGGTGAAATTTTTTATACATCTAAGTTTTATTCAATCCTGTACTTAGCAGGGATCAGAGCAAGTGCTTAATTCTGCATGGGAATTGTGCCTTCAGGAAAGCAGAAGGCCACAGGCCAAAGAAGAATGGGTCCTGTGTCAACAAGCAGCAGAGAAGGCAGATGACAGACCAAATAGTGTAGCAGTGTGAGACTCAAAGGGTATTGACTTTTTTTCTTTCTTACATCGTTTCAAGTTTTAAAAATTAATGCTTTTACTTTTCTTTTCAAATTTAAACTTTTACTGGCCATATAAAATTGTGAATGTTGCAATTACAATACGAAGGCATCTTCACAGGAATGTTTTAAAGCATTTTAATTATTTAAAAGAAAGTGCTGGGAAACCAGAATCTGAGCAAACTGTTGGTGTTGACAAGGAGTCAAGCTTGTGGGGTTCCTATTAACACACTATTACGAGATCCTTGTGGACCAGGTGGGAACAAACCGCTTGCCAGCCACAGATTGATCTACTAGAAGACAATTTCTCGCCTAAATTTCACATGCACGTTGACCACTAATGTAGTGAATCCTGAATTGTATCCCATATCTTTAAAATAAAACAATAAAAAAGGAAGAAGACAGTCTTCTAGGCAACTCCAACCATCTTTGTAAGCCAGTATTAATTTTAAAAATGTAATTGCAGTCACAGGATTATCTGCAGAAATACTTTTAGCAAGAATTTGACTGACTCTTTTTTTTTTTTTTTTGAGTTGGAGTTTCACTCCATCACCCAGACTGGAGTGCAGTGGCCGCTCCCGGCCACCGCAGCCTTGACCTGCTGGGCTCCAGCGATCCTTCCGCCTCAGCTTTCCGAGTAGCTGGAACTACAGGCGTGCGCTACCACACCCAGCTGATTTCTGATTTATTGTA
>NW_007259579.1:263673-271496 GCF_000164805.1 Carlito syrichta | reverse complement strand
TCACCTCAGCCTCCCAAAGGCGCGGGATTACAGGCTGAGCCACCGAGCCCAGCTTGACTTACTCTTTAAGATTCAAGAATGTTTTCCACAATTTCCGAAAAGCCGCTATCTTTTCCTTC
The DNA here is from genome assembly GCF_000164805.1 of Carlito syrichta. Taxonomy (NCBI): domain Eukaryota; kingdom Metazoa; phylum Chordata; class Mammalia; order Primates; family Tarsiidae; genus Carlito; species Carlito syrichta. The sequence goes on along the minus strand of NW_007259579.1, from coordinate 271,377 downwards.
CTTAGTCAAGCCACTGTAACACAGGATTCCCTATTTCAGTACTTGTTTCCAGGGGACCCAGCGCAGCATCTGTGTTAAATGCATTCCATGCCAAAGGCTGAGTGGAAAACACCAGGTGCGCCCATTAGATGGGGAAAAGTCAGCTGAGAGGCCTTGAATATCAATCTGGGCAGATTCCTTCAGACAGTTGTTTGGCTTTGAGCATCAAAAACTGTCATTTCTTTTCCTGCAAATGTTTTCTTTTGATGAAAGCTCAACCACTCATACTGTCATGAAATAAGTGGAAAGTAAACTGTGATTAACAGAATACAGGGAACTGTGAGTAGCTAAACACTTCTTTTATGGTTTCTTTGTGTTAGATTTCTAAATTACTTTCTAAATTAACTAAATGAATCATTTTCTAAATTAACTAAATTTCTAAATTGCATTTCTTATAAAATATTTAACGATCTCTTTTAAAGTTCTTACTATGTGTGTGGGGCACTGTTCCACATGTATTGTATGTACTAGTTTATCTATTCCTTACAACAATTAAGAACTCAATTCTGACATTTTTCCCATATTACACATGAGAAAACTGAGGCACAGAGAAATCAAGTAAGTTGCTTATGGTCACATTACTCATAAAACATGAAGCCAGGGTTTAAACCAAAGTCTGGCTCCATGTTTATGCTTGCAACTAAGGTACTATGCTTCATGGGCATCATTAAAATTCACCAGACCTGGTCTGGGTAGCGATGCCTGGAAACTGTATGTGTACAAGGGGGTTTGGTGAGATGAGTCTGGTGAACGTCCTCTTTCCATCCTCTTTTGTCCTTTCAACATGAATTCACTCATTCATGTTCCAATCTCCACGTTGCTCTTTCCACCATTATCCACCCATCAAATTACGTATTTCTTTGCTCATGTCCTTTCTTACCTCCATTTTCTGTCCTGTCGTGGACTGCATGCTTGTGCCCGCTCCCTAAATTCATATGTTGAAATCCTCACCCCCAAGGTGATGGCATTAGCAGATGGGGCCTTTGGGAGCTGATTAGGTCATGAGAATGGTACCCTCGTGATGGGATTAGTGCCCTTATAAAAGACATCCAGAGAGCTCCCTTGTCCTTCAGCTATGTGTGGTCATAGGGAAAAGACACCATTTATGAATCAAGAAGCCAGCCCTCAACAGACATCAGATTTGATGGTGCCTTGATGTTGGACTTTCCAGCCCCTAGAACTGTGAGAAATAATAATTGTATAAGCCACCACATCTACGGTACTTTTGTTCTAGCAGCCTGAACTGATGCCAACATGTCCAACCCCAAATACCCTGCCCAAAGCTTCCTCTGTCTCCTGTGTTCTTATATTCTTTCATTTAGGGAATCAGCACACTAGGAGCTGCAGTGGTCCAAAGTTTTATCCCACTCTGAGTACTGTAATCATTCTTAAAGAAGTCAGTATCAGGTAACAGCAGAAGAGAACCATTGGAGGACAGCAATGGGTCAGCTCTGTAGCCTCAACCATTAGTCTACAAATAGCAAAAGAGTCAGTAAGGGTCTAAGGGACACATTCACAGAAGTAGGTGTTCAACAGGGTAAGTTTGTATTAAATTTCTAAATTATCTTTCTAAATTAACTAAATTAATAGCTTTCTAAATTAACTACATTTCTAAATTACAATTCTTATAAAATATTTAGCTATCTCTTCTAAAATTCTTACTATGTGTACTGGGCTCTGTTCTATGTGTATTGCATGATATTGTAAACAGTCACAGGACTATCTGCAGAGATACTTTTAGCAATAATTTGAGGTGGAATCAAGATTCAAAGTGAGTTTTACATGTCACAACAATAGCTAAAAACCACAAAAGGAAACTTCACCTGGCTACATGGAAGTCCTGAATGTAGGCCTAAATATCAAATTACATGATAATAGATATAGACTAGTCTATAGTTTAAGGGAATGAGACATTGTTAGTAATCGGTGAATGATATATTTTACTGGATGTGAGACTTAAAAGTAGTTTTGTTTTCTTTATATTTTGTTTATTTGTTTCTTTTTGCCCTAGGATTTTCTTTAATGACAAAATATTAGGTTTTAATATCATCTTTGGATTAATAACCCATCTGGATTTTATGTCTGTGTATAGTGTAAAGGGTGGGTCAATATTTCCTTTTCCATATGGATGCCAATGGACCACACATTATTTACTGAAAATAACATCCTTTTCCTCATGAAATTACAGTGACACTCTTGTCATAAGTCAAGTACCTAAGATGTGTGGGTCTATTTCTAGACTCTTTATTGTGTTCTGTTTTCCAATATACCTGTCCTTTAGCCTATACCACACTTTCTTGATTATTAGAGCTCTATTGATTGCATAGAGCCAGGTGACAATTGAAAGGACTGCAAGACTACGCAAGGTACATTTATATTTGGCTTTAATAAATATAAATGATGCAGGATACCAGGAGAAAGAAGGTACATGGGAAGGTCAGAGAGCTCTTATGTTCCAGGGACAGCTCCCAAGGCCCTTTCCCAGTGGCATAGCATGTGGTTTATCTTCAAAGTATGAATCCAGGTAACAGATACCCAGTCTTAGGGGAGCCAAGCACAAGGTTACCAAGCAGTCTTTTGTAAGGGTTAGCTGGATCTTCTCTCTAGCCTCACAGGTAAATCAAAGCACTCTCATCTGAGTCTGGGTCTGCACTGATTTTTGGCAGATTTTATTTCTCAGCTGTAGGTACTCAGTTGTGTGACTGAAGTCCTGTTTTCTTATTAGCCGTCAGCAAGCTGTATATTTTCCTCTTGGAGGCTGGTAGGAGTCTGCCACTCTGAGTTCTTAGTATTACTTTTGGATTAACAATCTATTTGTACTTTATGTTTGTGTATAGTGTATAGACAATGTATCTGCCTTTTGAAGGGTTTGTGAAATTAGATCAGGCCCACTTGGTGGTCTTCATATATAAGAGCAACTAACTTGAGACTTTAATTACATCTGAAAAATCCCTTCATGGAAGTACTTAGATTAATGTTTGATGGAACAGTCAGGGGCAGAAATATTGAGGTGGGAGGGCAGAGGTGTCAAGAACATCTTCAGAATCCTCTGCCTCCTTCTGGAAGCCTCTCCTAGGTTGGTGTACATGCTCTTTGTCATCTTTGGCCTATGTCATTTTGTCTAAATAGCTTTGGGGTTTGTTTTATCCCTTTTTTTCTGAGTTGTTTTTTTTTTTATCTTGCCATCCTTTCTTTCTTTTCCTCTTTTAAAAAATATATCCCTTCTAAGCAACCAGTATAGGCCAATAAGTCTGTTCCTCGGCTTCTTTCCTTTCTTCCTTTCTTCCTTTCTTCCTTTCTTCCTTTCTTCCTTCCTTCCTTCCTTCCTTCCTTCCTTCCTTCCTTCCTTTCTTTCTTTCTTTCTCTCTCTCTCTCTCTCTCTTTCTTTCCTTCCTTCCTTCCCTGCTTCCCTCTCTTCCTTTCCTCTCCCTCTCTCTTTTTATTTCTCTTTCTTTCTAGTTGGAGTCTTACTCGGTCACCCAGGCTGGAATGAAGTGGCAAGATCACAACTCACTGCAGCCTCAAAGTCTGGGGCTCAGATGAGCCTTGCACCTCAGTCTCCTGAGTAACTGAGACTACAGGTGCACACCACCATCTCCGACAAATTTTTCTGATTTTTTGTAGAGATACATTCTTACTATGTTGCTTAGGCTAGTCTTGAACTCCTGGGCTCAAGTGGTCTCACCTTGGCCTCCCAAGTGCTGGGATTACAGGCATGAGCCACCATGCCCAGCCATTATTTTTCTTTATTAAAGAAAAATCCAGCTTGTCCAATTATCTCCTATATTTATGCAACTTTTCCCATGTAGGCATCTCTGCCAGTGCTGGTTTAACCAACAAGCCTGTTGTGGCAATCAAGTGATTCTTTTTTGAAGACAGTTTGAAGATATATGTTAGACTCCAAAAAGTTGAATTCCCCAAAACAGTGTTACAGAGGTAATTGTCATCCACAAATACACTTTTGTTTGAGTGTACCAAAGAGCTTCAAAACACAGATTCAGCAAATATATAGGCTACCAAGGGTAAATATGTAAACCTACCAAGTCACCTAAACTAGGATTCCTTTAAATTTTCTATATTTTAAAAATTTTAATCATTGTCTTTCAACCCCAAAAACATGGTCTATCAATGTTAGAACACAGTACTATGATAACTGTGCCGAAAATATGAAACATTCATTTTACTCGGGTTTGAAGTAAATAAGGCAGAACAATGTAAATGAAGGAAAGACAACCAGTATTTTTTATACGAGGCACTAAGTATTAATTAACATTAGCTATTTAATTTTAAACATATTTCTGTTATATTGATAGTCTCATTTTATTAATAAGTAAATTACAGTGCAAAGATATAAAGTAAAACTTACTAAAGACTAGATTTGAACTTAAGACTATGGGCTTCACAGCCAATACCCTTATTTTGATTGTCACTTCACTCATTGATTTAGTTTTTTCATCTAAAAAATAATTGCTAATAATCCTATATGCACAAGAATGTCATGAGTCTGAATTAGAGAATGTCAGTGTCAGAGACACATAGTAATTGCAAAACAGTGCTTGTCACATCAGATCTGTCATATCTCCTCTCTAAAATGCATTTAGCCTAGGAAAATGGCATGATTTCAGAAAAAGTATCTACAATATGTGTTAATGAAGATCCAGTGGTAGCCAGAAAATCAATATATGACACACTTTTTCATGATGATATGTTGTGATGGTTCTATTTGCAATGTTTCATGGAGGAGAGTGCTTATCAGAGTTGTTAGAAAGGCCCTTTGGGACTGTTAATGCTTAAGTTTCTTCATTAACTAGAAAGATGAAAATCTGCCACTGGGCACTAAACATATTTTAACAAATCACTCAAGAGGATAAGGTCACTTCTCCAGTTTTATTCTCTAACACTTGAGTGTTTCAATGTGATGACTTGGAGGGAAATGTCTACTCCACTTATCAAAACTAAGAACCTGCTAGTACAAGTTAGCTTAGTAGTACCTCAGAAAACATTAGAAAGCTCTATTATTTATCCAGAACCCAGACATCAGTGGGTTATTCTACATGCTCCTGAGATGCCTCAAGTCATCCTGCCAACATAGGATGTCAGATATTAATGATCTTTCCCCTAAACTAGTCCCTTCTGTTGCATTTTCTGTCATGGCTAGTATCACTAACCATTCAACCTCTAAAGCTAGATTCTTGTGAGTACTTTTTAATTCCTTTTTTTTCTCACCTACAATACTGAACTGATAGATATAAATGGGCTGTATTTCCACCATGCTGAATTTTACAACTTCATTTAGTAATACAGTTTGCATATTCCTGAAATTAAGAGAAAACTCAGGGATTGTGATCTAGATTTGGTTGTCGTTAATTTGTAGGTGGAAATTAAAGCCACAGTAACAAGTATGGCTGACTAAGAGGCTATAAATGTTTTTATAAAAAGAAACAACCACTGTTAGCTACCAAATCATTTCTTATTTGATTTAGAACATTATAAGCTCATAAGTTTACAATGTTGTTTTAACTCACAGAAAAACAGTATATAAATTAATTTTCTTGAGCCTTATAGTAACTCTGTGAGGTTGATTTTATTGTATAGTTAATTAAGGTCCAGAAGGGTTTAGTGAATTGTCCAAGATATTATGGCTAGGAATTAGTAAAGCCTAGACTTGACTTCTAAGGTGTGGAAATCTTAGAACACAGTAGACCACGTTACCCTTTGTATAGGTGCTGATATCTACCCCAACTGATCACATCTGGAGACACTGCTGTGTACATGGCACTTTTCTTGTCACTGTAGTACAAAGATGAATGCAGCTCTGCACTTCTGGACTCAATGTGAAGACAGAACATAAGTAACTAAAAATAAAACAATGTGCCATGTGTCAAAACAAAGATATGAACAGGCGACCACAATCTGGAAAGGAACTGGTTGTGAGAAATAGAGAGATACGCATTGATGAAGACAAAATGACATCTCTCTACCCATTGAACCAGTCATCCACGAAGGATTCTCAGCCTATGTTTACCAGTCATAACAGTCAATATATTGTGAGCAAGCACAGTGAGACCAGTGCTGTTCTAGATGCTGGCAAAATGGCAGTGATCTAAAGTATGGGTGTTTCTGCTCTCACAAAGTTTAGATTCTACTTGGAAGGGAGAGAAAGAGAACAATCAACAAAGTAGTTGTAAATAAATCTCAAAGAGAAAATTAAGGTATGAAAATAAGGCTATGTAGCTAGGAAGAAGCCCTTATAATTTTAAAGAGAGTGGTCATAAAAGGTCTCACTGAAAATATGACTTTAAAGCAAATATGAGTTTCCTTTTGCTGCTGTAGGAAATTATCACTTTTTTTTTTTTTTTTTTTGGTTTAAGCAATACAAATTGATTACCTTACAGTTCTAGAAGTCAGAAAACCCAAATTGTTTCAGTGGGCTAAAAACTCAAGGTCTCAGTATGGCTATGTTCTTCCTGGAATCTCTAGAGGTTAATCCATTTCCTCACCTTTTCCAGGCTCTAGAGACTGCCTACATTCATGGCTGTGGCCTCTTCCTGCATCTTTAAGGCCAACAACCTAATATCTTTACATTTCTCTCTAGCTTCTACTTTGATGGTCACATACCCCTCTATAACTGTCTTTTTGTTTCCCTTATAACGACCCTTGTGATGAGATCAGGCCTATTTAGGGAATTTAAGACAATCTGTCATCTCAAGACTCTTAATCACACTTGAAAGTCTCTTTTGCCATGTAAGTTAACATATTCACAAGTTCTAGGGTTTGGGACATGGACATTGTTGAGGGGTGGGTGGAGATGCAGGCAGTTCAGTTAGGATGTGCATGCTAGACAGATTGAATCAAAAGTAGAAGGATTCTGAGGTAGGACTATGTCTAATCTCCAAGGCATAGTGAGGAACCAACTGTGGCAGGCACAGAGTGAGCACAAGGGAGGGTAGTTTGAGATGAGGCCATGTGGGATCCTATGGTATAAGAGATTGTAGGTCATTGGAAAGGTTTTGGCTTGGGTTCAAATAAAGTAAAATAAGTTGGGTCAACTATGAAAGATTTTGAGAAGTTGATTGGCAAGTTCAAATTTATGTTTTAGAACAGGGGTCCCCACTCTCCAGGATGCTGGCTGGTACCAATCCATGGCCTGTTAGGAACTAGGTCACACAGCAGGGATTAAGTAGCAGGTGAGGGAGCAGAGTTCTGCTGGCTGTCAGATCAGCAGCTGTATTAGATTCTCATAAGAGCATGAACCCTCTTGTAAACTGTGCATGTGAGGAATCTAGGTTGTGTGATTCATATGAGAAGCTAACGCATGATAATCCCCTCCCCCCATAAGAGGAAAAATTGTCTTTCATGAAACCAGTGCCTGATGCAAAAAAAGGTTGGAGATCGCTGTTTTGGAATGATAGCCTAGATGATGCCTAGAAAGCAGACTATGGAGGGAGATGTATGCAAGTCAGGCAACTAGAGAGGAGATAATTTCATGATCCAGCTGAGAAATGATGGCAGTTTAAATCAATGTGCTAACGGCAATGGTGGTATGAGAAGAGATCTGTTAAGAATTGCAAAGGAGCTGGACTCCGTAGCTCAGCCTTTGGGAGGCTGAGGTGAGTGGATTGCCTGAGCCCATGGGTTCGAGACCCGCCTGGGCAGCGAGACCTC
>NW_007259579.1:201283-263653 GCF_000164805.1 Carlito syrichta | reverse complement strand
AGACCTCATCTCTACAATAAATCAAAAAATTAGCCGGGCGTGGTAGTGCATGCCTGTAATTCCAGCTACTCGGAAGGCTGAGGCGGAAAGATTGCCAGAGGCCAGCAGGTCGAGGTTGCAGTGGCCGGGAGCTGCCACTGCACTCCAGTCTGGGCAAATGAGTGAGACTCCAACTCAAAAAAAAAAAAAGAATTGCAAAGGTTTTTAGCCTGATAAACTAGCAGGTCATGGAGACTCTTGAGAAAGCAATATGTTTTCGGTTACAGGGTAGACCAAGAGTTCAATGTTTGGTCTGCTAAATTTGAAGATCCTATTAATATTCTAAGTGGAAATGTTAAAAAGGTAGGAGGATCTTTGATCCTGGAGTTCAGTAGAGAACTGCAGTCTGGAAACAGAAATTTGGGTGGTCATTAGAGCCATTAGATTAAATACAATTATCAAATTTTGGTCATGAAGAGAATTTTGCACCAAGCAAGACTTGGTACATTCCAATTTAGTGATTAGGGGAGGGAGATGAGAAAGAACTGGCAAAGTGACTGTAAAGAAATGGCAGTGTGATAAGAGGAAAGCAAGGAGAATTTGGTGTCATGAAAGCTGAGTGCAAAAGGGATTCATGGAGATGAAGACTCAACATCAGATTTAGAAATATGCAATGCATCAAGTTGATGGAGTAGGTTGGTAAAAGTCCAATTGAAGGGTTCAAGAATTATGGGAAAAGTAGAATCAGAGGTAGCACATATATACAGCACTTTGGGGAAACTTAACTCTAAGGAGAAAGAAATAAACAGAATAGTGACTGAGGCAATAGAAGTCAAGTGAGGATTTTGTTTGTTTGTTTTAAATTGAGAGAAATAATGTTTGAATGCTGGTAGAAAACATCCAGTGAACCTGGGAAAATAAATTATTCTGGGGAGGGTGAGAATGATAGCTGAAGTGATGACCTTGAGTAAAGCAAGAGGGCGTGGTATTCAAGGCATCAGGCGAGGATCTGACTGTATCTGGGAGCACAGACAGTATAACCACAGTAAGAGGAAAGAAAACAGGATAGATTGTCAAAGATAGGAGTGTGTGGCAGTGGGAAATTGTGGAAGTCCTTTTCTTATTTACTCGCTTTCTTTCAATGAATCAGGAGGTAATGTCATCAGCTGTGTTGGGGCTTGAAGGGGTAGGAAGAGGATTTGGATCTGGGGGAATTGGAGAGTAAATAAACTAAGAAAATAGTAGAACTGTGAGTCTGGGTTAACGACCCATTTAGGCCACTGTCCATTAATTTAAAGAGGAACCAGTTAACAGGGTTGAGTACTCTTTCCCAGGTTAGTCGCTTTCACATGGACAAGCATAGGAGGGCAACTGCATTTCAGTGGACCTGGGGTTTTGCCAAGCAAGCACAAAGCAGGTTTCAACTCTAGGTCTTTCTACATTTTCTGCTGCCTAATCCTTAGTAAAGCATGGACTTCCCCAACTTCCTCATTTCTCAAAATCTAGGGATAATTTAGGGCAGAAAAATATGTCATAACAAATATGGAAAGCCTGGTTCTAGAGCACCTTGACACATTTCCACAAAACTCTTGTTAATTTTTAGAACTCTATATCACAGTATCTGCACAGAGATGAGGTTTCATGTCTGACGTGATGGATCAATGATAGAAAAAAGTATTTTTAACATCAAGCAGATTTAAGAAGGAAATTCGTTTTTTGGATTTTTATAATCCATTGATTTAAAATTAGACAGAGTATCATATCAATAAAAAGTCAAATAAACAATTACTAAGAGAACATCTAAGTTCTTACCAAAACAAGATGATCAATTAGTAAAAAAAATACATTATAAAAAGGAGAGAATATTTATATATTTGAAAACAGTAGGAAAGTCAAAGCATATTTTCTGTTACTCATATCTACATTTTCATTGACAATTACACCGCAAACAATAAGTCTGATTTATATCTCGCTATTACATCATCTTACTCAGTGATTCTCTCAACATTTAAATTATATAATGTGTTTTAATCATTTGTGGTATATTTTTCATAAAAACATTAATTACATGATTTTGAAGCATTTTTCACTTTTATAAACACTAATAATCTATGACAAACTTTTCTCTGATTTTATAATATGAACCTAGAAAATGGGGTATTCAATGTGAATTTTAGATACAAAGTTTTTCTAGGTTCAAATCACTCCTGTATAGAGAAATGTACATGTCTTAGATGCTTCTGTGGCTTAGTCAATTATATGCAACCAATTCAGCATCTGTGATTCCTCCCTGTTGACAGCTTGATTCCAAGATTTATTGCATCATTGCTCCAGATAGCCATCTTTTTCAATCATCTAACTATTTGACTTAGATTTTAAAATGCAGGTAAAATTCAAGATTATAGAGGGTTCCCCATTTGCTATAAATACTGATAAAACCAAATATAAGTGGGAAGTACATAGAGTGAAATTACAAAAAATGTAAAGAGAGAAAGGGAAGTTATGCCTAACTTTTGACACCCGCAATTCATTATGTATCATCATATTAGAGTTGATACATTTAGGTACCTGCAGCTCCACATCTGGTTATGTTCTAATTTAAATTCCAATGAAGGCATTAATTCTCTGGTTAAAGCATTCGTAAAATTGGGTGGTCTTTACACAGTGAATTGTTGCTGGTATCAAGGTGCAACATACCAGTTGGTCACACAAATAATTCCATATTGCCCCTTATAGAATGTGTGCATGTCAATTACGGATGACACTGTTTTCGCATAGATTTAAGTAAGCTTCGGTGCTAATTTCTTTGATTTATAAACTGTGACAATTTTATGGCCTACTTTAAGCACTCCATGCTCATTGAGAAAAGCAGCCTTTCTTTAAGACTGTGAGACATGTACAAGCTTCTTTGCAATATTCTGCAGACCATGTACATCTGTGTGGCATGCTAAATGCACCAGTGATTCACACATGGAACTAACACAGATTAATGTCCAATGAGGAGAAAGAGAGACCGATGTAAAACAAAGTAAATAAAGAATGCAGTTACAGATGGAAAATACTTGTCACTGGAAAATGGAAACGCCCAATGATTTCATTTTCTGGTTACCTGTATAGGAGAGAGAATAGATACTTCCATTATGATTTCAGTTTTGTTTTTGTTGTTAATGTTGTAAATGAGTACTTATTATAAAGTAACACAGTACAAACAGATTGTAGCATGATGAGGAGATACAAAACTCTTCACTGAATACCCTGAGGGAACTTCTTCCCTATCAACAATCCCATTCACCCTCAACCCCTTTCTGCACCTTGTGACTTCATCAGTTTTCATGGGCACTATGCAGGTGAGGCAGGGACTCACCCCTTATCTTCTGGCATTACTGCAGAGAGCTCTGTAATGGCTAGCCAGAGGGAGTGATGGGTCGCCATCAATCATGCATCCACGCTGTTGGGCAAGGAGGGATTCTTTCCTCATATGACTGATTTATAACTAAGCAAGGCATTCTCCTGGGTGATGGCATTTATACTAGAATTTTCACAGCTCCCACAGAAACAGAGATCTTGTCATAAAACTCAGGAGCAAAGGAGAATGTCTGAACAAAGGCGCCATGGGAAAACTGTGCACTCCTAGTGCTTAGGCATGCAGAAAGCATTTTCTTAAGGAGCTCTGCTATAAATTTAAAATACAGCATGTCTGGCAATTTCAATTTTCAACATCCAAGTCCTTAAAGAGAAGCAGGGCTAGACTCAAGAAGGAGAAGGAAGGTAAATATTGGATGCAAATGAAAGCCAGCTGCAGCCATGGGGGGAGGGAAAGCATTAAGATGAGTGTGTCTGCAGAAGAATTTATAGTGGGTCATTTCAGGTTATTCTCTGATCTGAGAGAACTCTCCACAGCAGTTCCTGGGAGTGATGTAGGTATAGTTTGATTGTGAGAGAAGGGTAATCTAGTGTTTTCTTTTCAGAAAGCCCACTTTTACTGTTATCACAAAAACCACAGATGCCAATTGAGGACAAGGAAGGATATGTGGATTTAGAGCTAATCAGTCTAATTATGGATCCATGGGGTGCTCCGTGGCAAGGGTATAAGAGGCTGAAAGTGCAGCCAGACTGCTGCCGCCCAGTAACCACAGATATGCCCTCTGCAAAAAGGCGCGAGTGGCTTGGCTCAGAGCCTTCTCCTAGAATGTTTCTCTTCTGGATCACTGGGCAGTGGGAGCTGTCAGATAAGATTCAGAAACACAAGAAGCATGATGCTTATCTCCAACAAGTCAGACTAGGAGGAGGCTTGGAAAATTGATTTGCTGCCCTCTGAGGTTCAGTGGAGTAAACCAACAATATAGCAGACTATTGAGTAATCTTAAAGGTACTGTCAGCGTATTCCAAGCAAAGATGCCTCTAACAAAGGAGAAAGTACATTTCTCTCCAAACCTCCATTAGAAGCAAAGTTGAGCAAGAAAGGCTAAAGCTAGACCACTGTTACTGTTGAAGTATGTGTTCATCATACATGAGATCTTATTCAAGGAAAAATGTGGTATTATCAACAATGACCAAAGTTCAAGAAAACTTTATGAGATCACAATGCACAAAAAATATTGCAACTGATTAGATGTCAGAATGGCTATCTTGTATTCAGTAGGTGGAAAACAGAACATTTACAGTAATTAGGACTATTCTGCTGCTAGCTAGGCAGACCTTTCAGCAGGGCTGAGATTGTAGCATCTGTGCATTAGTAGTGGTACAGAGTGACTCCATTCAAGGACAGCTGAAGCTTTTGGCTCACTCCAGTTGGGTAGATCAGCACAAGTCTGCACAACCATCCACTCCCATCCATAACAATTAGACCAGACTGGTGTTCTCGAAGTTGACAAAGTATATGGCCTTGAGTGGCATTTAGGAGGTAGAATCAATAGGCTCTGGTGATGGATTGGATGCAGAGGGTGAAGGATAGAGAAGAACTGAGAACGATACCCACTTTCTTTCTGGACTGGGCGATGGAGTAGGAGGCGTTGTCATTTACAGAGAGATGGAGCACAGCTTAAGCAGATTCAAATGGGAGATCACTGGTCTTAATGACCATTTTAATTTTTAACAGTCTGAGTTTAAAGTACCGCTGAGTTATGAAAATGGATATGATTGGTAAGAAATTTAATTATATGGTGCATTCGACCAATGAAAACATAAGATAGAAGAAACAGTGTAATATTTTTTTAAAAAAGAACACTTTTCCCTAGTGATTAAAAACTATTTCGTGTGGCATCTATGGCCATAACACCTGGAACACGCCCCATCTCATCTAAAACTATTCCATGTGAGTAAATCTGCTTTAAATCCCCTTCTTCCCTGGGGAATTACATGCTACATCCTTGATTCTCAAAGAAAGAATAATTCCCTGTGAAGCCTTTCCTAAATTCCCTTTCCTCCCTCTAAGGAAGGAGTTATTTTTTTGAGTCAGAGTCTCTGGAATAGAACTCTTCCTTGATGTGACTATGGACATCTCTTATATTTCTATTTCTCATCTGTAAAATAAATAATTAACAATTACATTACAGAGTTTTTATGAGCATTAAGTGAGATAATATTTGTTGAGGGTTTTAAACAACACCTGGCACATTATGTGTTAATTGATAGTATTTTTAAAAATAAAAACAAAGAGCAGATCCTGCTATCACTTACTAAGCAATATTAAAAGTTGCACGTGAGCTACAAGATCACAATGCAGAACAGGAAGTAAAAAGAGATCATACTGTCCAAGACAGCACAAAGTGTTTCTTCAGGACAAATACTAGTACTCATATAATAATACTAATATTCATTTCAGTGGTATTTCTATAGTGATTTGATTTATCTTTTAGAAGGAAAATGCTCTAAAGCTTCTAACTTCAGCATAATTATTAAAAGCATACTTCTGTATATTGATTTGTAAGATTTATGTTGATTAGCACAAGGACTCTATATTTTATGTAAATAGGTAGAGTTACTACATAATACATCTCAGAGGCCGGGCACAGTGGCTCACATCTGTAATGCTAGCACTTTGGGAGGCAAAGGCAGGAAAATTGCTTTAGCCCAGGAAGTCGAGTCTAGCCTACACAACATATCTACAAAAAAAATTTGAAGATTAGCGGCCATAGTTTTGCGTGCCTGTAGTCCGAGCTACACAGGAAGCCGAGATGGAAGGATCCCTGAACCCAGGAGGTAGAGACTGTGGTGAACTGTGAGATGGAAGGATCCCTGAACCCAGGAGGTAGAGACTGTGATGAACTGTGTGGAGTGCTACTGCACTCCAGCCTGGTTGACAGAGTGAGACTCTGACTCAAGAAAAATAAATCTTCTACAGGGAATCCAGGTAAATACCATGTGTATATAATCATGCCAACAGTAGTAACTAAGAGATTAGCTGAAAGATAAACATTTTACTGATTATCTACTCTAGGGACTATACTGCGTGTTTATAAGCATTTTAGGAAAGAGAAAAAAATTCTGATATTTTAGGGAATATTACTTTGGTAGAAGTTATTTTCAGCATCAGAATAGATATCTAATAGAAAGACCAAAGCTTCAAAAGCAACCACTAATCAAATTCACTTTTTAATTTTTTATTTCATTTTATTTTATTTTTTGAGTTGGAGACTCACTCTGTTGCCCAGACTGGAGTGCCGTGGCTGCTCCTGGCCACTGCAGCCTCGACCTGCTGGGCTCTGGCCATCCTTCCGCCTCAGCCTTAAAAGAAAGTTGCAAATTGAGAAATACAATATCCTATTTTCAGCTTATGCTATTTGTTTTATATTCATCTTATCTTAAAATTCGAAGTATGCTTCTGTTTATGGTATAAAATATATTAATTATTTTGTAAAAATAAGATTATTTATTTTCTACAACTATAACCCATGAGAACTTTTCCAGTTTTGTTATATATCCCTCAAACAACATTTTTAAATGGCTATTTTCAGTCCATCATAAGGATAAAATTATTTGAGCATTGTCACATTATTAGAACATTTTTATTTTATTTTATTTTATTTTATTTTATTTTATTTATTTTTTTGAGTTGCAGTCTCACTCTGTCACCCAGACTGGAGTGAAGTGGCCGCTCCCGGCCACTGCAGCCTCGCCCGCTGTGCTCCGGTGATCCTTCCGCCTCAGCCTTCCAAGTAGCCGAAATTACAAGCGCGCGCTACCACGCCCGGCTGATTTTTTGATTTATTGTAGAGATGAGGTCTCGCTGCCCAGGCGGGTCTCGAACCCGCAGGCTCAGGCAATCCACTCACCTCAGCCTCCCAAAGGTGCGGGATTACAGGCTGAGCCACCGAGCCCAGCTATAACCATTTTTCAATAGCTATATTCTACACAATACATTTTCACTCTTTGATATTTTCACTTTTTATATTTAACTCTTTAATTTAGGTAAATTTTATTTTTATGTAAAATGTGAGAGAGTTTTTATTTTATTGAGAATGAAATAACCAAGCAATTGCTTGAGAGATGCTTATTAGATCACACATCTCTCCTCTAGATATCTGAAAGATGACAGATGGGTACTAGTTTTTGCAACCATTTTCTACAACACTGAAAAAAAAAGGAACAAGCATAAAAATAAAAGTAAAGTAACAAACTACACACCACTGGTGCTGAAGTGTCTTCAATGGCATTATTGCCTACCCAGTCATGTGTGGTTTCTCCCTTTCTCATCCTTGATGTCTCTTCCATCATCAGGTAAATCCTTGAGTTTCTACCTTAAGAAAATCTTTCAATTCTGACATTGTTCATCTATTTCTAACACTCTTGTTCACCATTACTTCTCTTCTATAAAATTCATCTGTCATCACTAGCTCCCCCCTTACCAATTCTGACCATATTAAACTTTTGCCAGCTATAGCTTTTGTTCTTTGTTCATTGCGGACTATTATTCCATCAAATTTTGCAGATATAAATTTTCCCAAAGATCTGATTATTATATAATCTTAAAAAATACTTCTGCCAAGTTCCATTTGTCCTATATCAGCTTTTGCTACTTCCAATACTACCAATTTCATTAGCAAAAACCAGGGCTAGTTCAACCCGAGTCTTTCTGAAGACTGAAGACATCTCAACTTCTCTCTTTACAAATAGTGGTAACCCTGGTGAAGACATCTCCATTCTGCCACATTGACCTTCCTTAATTAATTTTTCTTCTACCACTCACCTTTTCTTTCTGGTTTTAATTTTGAGCCAGGTTACATTATTGGCTCAGGAATTGACCACTACAGAAGTAAAAGAAACAGAATTGATTTCTAAAACTTCTAGTCATATAAGCAGATAGATTAACAAATATTTTTGTTAAAACTTAAATAAGGCTCACAATGCATTAAGTCAAACAAATTACACATTTAAAAGTCCAGAGTTCAATAATTTCTACATTTTTCTATTGTAAGAGTATAAATATTGCTAATAATGGAGTATATTATAAATGAATGCTTCTTTTGTTTTAAGATGAAAAATGTTTTAACTTTAAAATTTATCTTCTACATTTAATCAAAGGTGAATCACTCTAAATCAATGTATTATATAATTACTCTTGAAATATTTTCTTTTTTTAAAATAAATGCACTATGTTTTCACATCAGAGAATATTAATATTGGTATTTTAGTTACACATGTTTTCAGGGTAATAATTTTGATTAGGTTCTGGTAGATTTCTACGGTTTTCATAACCTGTTTCTATATCAATGTGAATAGTGTTAACATAAGAGTTTGAGTGATAACACTGTAATTGCTCCCTTTGAGGGTACATTGAAGGGAAGAACCAAACAAAACTCGAGAAAATAGAAAATGGGCAGATGCAAATCATATTGCAGAGGAAAAATGACAACTTAAAAGTAATTTAAGAAAAAAAGGGTAGGACAACAGATGACAAAACTCAGTGGGATGTTTTGGTAACTTAAGGAAATAATTTTGAAATGTATTTTAAACAGTAAAATAGGGAACTTTGTAAAAAGAGGAAAAATGAAGAAAAAATTGCCATACAATAGTAAAATATAGTTTAGTGCTTTGGTTTGGTTAATATCAGCCTAGACTACTTCTACGTTTTTAGATATCTGAGGATACTAATTTTATGTTTTTAGGTCTTCTGCATTGTCTTCTAATGCTTTATTCTTTTTCTATTGTTTGAATTTTATAATTTTTAAAATATTTTATTTTATTTTAAATGCAGATATTACAGGTGCTGGTTTATTACATGGATATATCACATAAAGGCAGCATCTGGGCCTCTAGTATACCCATCACCTAAATAGTAAACACTATATCAACAGGCAATTTTTCAACCTCCTCGAAGCCTCACCTACTTTTATCCTCCTTCCTTTTGGAGTCCCCAGTGTCTACTATTTCCATCTTTATATTTGTGTTTACTCATTGTTTACCTCCCACTTATGAGTGAGAACATAAGTATTTGATTTTCCTGTTTCTTCATTAGTTCAGTTAGGACAATGGCTTCTATCTCCATTCATGTTGCGACAAAGGACATGATTTTATTCTTTCTTATAGCTGTAGAGTTTTCCATGGTGTATCTGTGTGTGTGTGTGTGTGTGTGTGTGTGTGTGTGTGTGTGTGTGTGTGCCACATTTCTTTATCCAGTCAACTGTTGACAAGCACTTAGATTGATTCTTTGACCTTAATATTTGGATGCTTTTCTTCCATTCAAATATTAATTGATTTCTGGTTGTGTGTTTATCATTGCTACTGGACTTTCTCCCCTTCTGGGTGAGTGCTGTTTCTATTTCTGACCATCATATGCATCCTGACTCTAGTGATTATGATCAGGGAAAGAATGTCCAGATGCTGCTTTAGAGGGCAGCTTTCTGAATATGAAGACTCCTTTGTGGGCAGCCACCAAGTATACACACCACCTTCTAGGGGCTTCCTGCCCAAGCATCTACATTCACAGCTCAGAGCAAGGGCTTGGAGCCTCAACTGCTTTTGATTCTGCTGTTTGGCCCAAACAAGGTGAAGGGAATAGGGAAAAGAATAAAGGCTGAGTACTTTGCTTTCTTAGCTTGATTTGTATGTGGTTCTCTAAACTCAGAGCAACCCAGAATTGTTTACTGTCTGCATTTTGGGCTCTGTTGTTTTTCTGTCAATCTATATACTTGAGCTTCTGTATTACAAGGCTCTCTCCAAGCTTCTTACTCCTTGATGTATTCGTTTCCTGGGGATGCAGTAAGAAATCATCATGAAGTTGGTAGTTTAAAACAACAGAAATTTATTCTCTCACAGTTCTGGAGGCCAAGAGTATGAAATCAGGTTTATGGAGTCCAAATGAGGTATCAGCAGGGCCATGCTTTCTCTGGAAGCTCTGGAGGAGGGTACCCCTCACCTCTTACCGATTCTGGTAGCTGCAGGTGATCTTCCTATCTCTGTTTCTGTCTTTGCATGAATTTCTCTTTGCATGTCTGTCTAATCTAACTCAACTTGCCTCATATAACTATGCTGAGGGTCCACATTTAGGATCAACCAGGATATTCGAGGATATTCTTCATATCTTAAGAGCCATAATTTAAGCCCATTTGCAAAAACCATATCAGGTCATATTCATAGGTTGCAAGGATTAGGACCTGCAGGTGGGATCATTCAACCCATTATACTTAATGATTCTCTTTTCGAGTTTTTCAGTACTTGATTGAATTTCTTTTTTCTTTCCACCTCTTTTTTTTACATTAATTATAAGAATTAATAATATATATTATGCTATATATAATATTTATTCAATATATATTTGATTTAACATGATTATAAAGTAATAAATCTACTATTTTTTTTTTTTTTTGAGTTGGAGTCTCACTCTGTCACCCAGACTGGAGTGCAGTGGCCACTCCCGGCCACCACAGCCTCAACCTGCTGGGCTCCGGAGATCCTTCCGCCTCAGCCTTCCAAGTAGCCGGAATTACAGGCATGTGCTACCACGCCCGGCTGATTTTTTGATTTATTGTAGAGATGAGGTCTCGCTGCCCAGGCAGGTCTCGAACCCGCGGGCTCAGGTAATCCACTCATCTCAGCCTCCCAAAGGTGCGGTATTACAGGCTGAGCCACCAAGCCCGGAGAATCTACTATTTCTTTATGTATTTATTCCATCTGCCATCTTACCCAGTCTTCTAATAGAAAATACAATAATTCAAATGGTATATTTTAGATACTTGAATGAAAAGATAGATTTATAAATCAGAGTAGTAAAACAAAAAAATACCCAAGTACATCTTGGAATCTTAAAACATAGTATGAAAAAATTAAATCAAATAAGTTTCACTGAAAAATTTATTGATTTTTGCAATAGTTGTGTATCTATATATAGGTATATATAGACATATGATTAAGCATAATTATAAAATATACTATTTCTTTATGTATTTTTACCATCTACCATCTTACCCAATCTTCTAATAGAAAATACAATAATTAAAACTGTATATTATAGATGCAGTTTAGTGAAATAAAACAGTAAATATTACATATTTAATGATAAAAATACGTTGAAGACATTTTCTTGACATTTTACTTCCCAATCTTAGAACATAAAATTTATACATTGACTTAAAAGGGTAAAAAGAGATGGAGAAATACATGCTATGCTTTATCTACAAGAAAATTCTTACTGACCTTCAGGTAATGGTGTGGCAAAATCACTTCCCAGGAAGATTTTCTTTCTTAGCAACTGCAGACAAGTGAAGAAGTAATGATGTGACAGGACTTTTGAAAACACCTCTTGGTGTCATTTGCTTACTGTTGCGATGTTGTTGAGATGTTGTTTTGTTTCAGTGCATATCTCTGGAGCATCTCTCCATCAATTGTAAATGAATTTTGTTTAATGTAATGTCTGGCATTTTCCAAACATGAAACAACATTGAGTGAGCTACTTACCACTCATTTATTTGGAATAATAGTCCTCTGTCTTTTTCATGGAATTACTAATCGTTTCCATACATGACTGCTAAAATAAAAAAAGCTTATATTTAAATCAACACTTTTAAGATTGATTTTTATTTGTAATCTTCTTTTTAATTTTCTAATATTGATACTTAAACATAATGATATTATATTCTGCTTACTTTTAAAGAGACAATTTTGCATCATGTATTGATATAAAATGGATATGTTCTCTGATCCCAAATTTCATTCCAGGTATTTATTCAAAGGAGCTATTTGGCCTAGTGAACAAATACAGAAATTGATGGTTTTATCATTCAAAAGAGATCCAGTTGAATAGACTCTGCTGCAGAATCAGACACGAAATATCTTAGCATCTTAAAATGACAAAGTTTGTTCTTTGCTTCTGCTACATAAACATTGAAGGTATGCTGAGGACTCTGCTTCATGTGCACTCACTCCAAGATCCCAATCTCAAATGTTGTCATCGTAGAAGAGAAAAGAAAACTCTTGACAGATGTAAGCTGACCACTATTGCTGTAGCACAGAATTGACAAATAACAAGTCCAGTAACAATTCATCCCGTCCACCTGAACTTTGGGGCCCGGCAATGATATATTATCCTGGTTTGGTTAGAATAAGGAAGAATCATAAAATTTCTGGTAAACAATTCTATTGACTACTAATATTGCATCCCTGAGTTTTCTCTTTATGTTACAAAATTGACAAATATCAAAACAATTGTGAAAGAGGGTTGGTTAAATAAGTTATCATATATCCAAGGCATTGAAATCCTGTGCTACCACTATGAAGTTAAAACTCACTGATATGAAGATTTCTAGTAAATACTGTTGGAAGAGTGAAACACTGTTACTTTGTATATAATATTTGGTCTCACTTAATTACACTTATAAATGGAAATACACAAGGGTATGGAAATAACTATAAAATGAAGCTCAGATATAGTGGGTGTTGTCAAGGAGGAAATACTTGGGTCTAAATATTGATTGCTCTATTAATCTTTTCTCAAATATTTTCTTATTTTCTCTTAAAAGACATATGTTATTTCTGTAAACTAATACTCCACACTGGCTTGGAGTTGATGGTTGTTAATTTAGACTTCCCATTGTGACTGTGATTGGCTCTTTCTAATTATCACTATATGTCCTTATGCTCTTTGCTCAAATATGGAAAACCTATTGATTTTGTATATTTTTTGTTATTAGTCAACTAAAATATTCTATTATTATTTTAGATTTTGAATTTATGTAAAAAACAATCTTACTATTCAAAATTAATGATATTTATATTAACTCTTTTCTAATAGTCATTCCTCCTCTGCTTGCCATCTTGAAATGATTAGGTATGACAAAATATGCTAAATAGCGGTGGGGATGGGACATAGACTGGGTATTGGACTAGCTTTCCCACTATCAGTGACGATGTGACTGCACAATACATTAGCCGACTGTACCGTCATTAAACAGAGGTGGTGCAAGAAATTCCTGGCAAAAGAAGAAAACTCATGGAGAGCCCCAGATCTTGCCTGAGGACACTTTCCCAGACAGAGTGCGAGGAACTGGGGTCCAGCCACAGGCATCGTGTAGGATCAAGGAGGCAGATCAAGTTCTAGACAGGAGGTGTAGACAGGAGGCACTCACAAATTCTTGCTTGAGGTCTGGGTTGCACATGTGCAGGGTGAAACACCAGAAGCCTGTCAGAGCATGGCTGCTACAGTCAGAGAACAGAACAGAGATTCCAGAGTTCAAATAGGGACTCTCCAGCTGAACAGATGTCACCAACCCCTCATTAACACCAGGGGATCCTGCTGAGACTCCACAAAGGCCATGATTTGGGAGCAAGGACCACACCCTAGAGGAACACCTGCTCTGAATCCATCCTGACAGTTTGTAGACTCAGAGGGAGGAGAAAGGCAGGAGGTAGAGAGTTGGGTTCTCCACAGGTCCTCATTAGCAAAGTGTAAAAGGAAATCTTCATAAGTTCAAGGTGATTTAACTACCTACTGAAACAAAAACCCTGAATTTTTCAGAGAAGGATACCAAGATAGCAAATTTCACAAGGTCTCTAAAATGTCATCCACAATGTAGAGCAAACAATAAAACATTAGTAAAAATTATGTATATATGTGTTTCAAGTTAAGAATAAATGCAGAGAAAAAAATAAAAAAGCATTTGTAGTATGACCCAGATTTTTAGATTGATTAAGCAAAGATTATAAGACAAAGTGTGTGCATGTGTGTGTGTGTGTGTGTGTGTGTATATATATATATATATATATATATGCATGTATGTATTTAAAATAAGATATGGTCTTAAAATGTGAATGAGGAATCTCATCTGAGAAATGGAAATTTTTTCAAAATGGCAAATCTAGTACTTAAAAGTTCCATAAGTATAATGGAATAATAGCAGAGACTTAATACCAGTTTGGGGAATGGCTGAAAAAATTACCATTGATTTTTGACAGATACACAAAAATTTTGTAAACCAAAACAGAGAAAATAAATGGAAATTTGTGGAGAAGAAACATTCCAATATATGTGTAATTCAATTCCCAAAAGAAGATGGTGAGAATGGGACAGGATTTCTTAAATATATTTTAAAAATTTCTAAAAATTGATTTAAAAAATCCACCCACAGTTCCAAAGACTCAGCAACCCAAAGCAGGTGAGAAACACAGAAACCCACCTGTATACTTTGTGCTCAAACTGCTGAAAACCAACAGGGAGAAACTTTGAAACCAGCAATATTTAAAAAAGAGACACAGCATCTAGGGAAATTTTGCTATCAATGTCAGCTTTAGAGTGCTAGAAAAAAGAACAATGACCACCATCCCAGAATTCTATGACCGGTGATAATATCCTTCAAAAATGAGGGTAAAAACATGACATGTTCAGATAAAATGCAAGCTGAGAGACTTTCTTACTAGCAAATGTGCACTACAAGAAATGCTCAAGGCTGCCCTTCCAGCTGAAGTGAAATGACACCAGCTGGAAACGAATATGTAGGAGGAATGAGAGCAGGATGTAGACTGCGGGAGACTTGCCCTAGGGCCTGCCACTTATGAATGGTGGGAGCAGAAGTGAAGCCTGGGGCTCCTACCCTTAGCTCTGTTCATTCATATGGGGTCATGTGAGTAAGCAACCTGGAAGGTTTGCAAACCTGATCTAAGTGACTTGACCCAGAGTACTCTGGTGGTCCTTACAAAGAAAGCCAGAGCTCTCTAGGCCGTGAGCTCTGAGGACATGGGATCCCAGATCAAGTCACCTGGTTCAGTCATTTAAATCATCATCTATTTTTCCCAAAATAGGAGCAAAACAGATTCTCTCTCCTAACTCTGTACATTTTTTCAACTGTATTTTTTCAGTTGAAATTCTTCAACAAGCTACAAAAAAGAGTTTGAAATTTTGCAAAACAAACGCTAGAGTAACTATCAACCAGAACTTACACATGTCAAGTTTGGAGACTTCGTTATTTAAAACACACTAAGTGAGCCGGGCTCGGTGGCTCAGCCTGTAATCTCGCGCCTTTGGGAGGCTGAGGTGAGTGGATTGCCCGAGCCCGCAGGTTCGAGACCTGCCTGGGCAGCGAGACCTCATCTCTACAATAAATCAAAAAAATCAGCCGGGCATGGTAGCACGCGCCTGTAATTCCGGTAACTCGAGGCTGAGGTGGAAGGATCACCGGAGTCCGCAGGTCGAGGCTGCAGTGGCCGGGAGCAGCCACTGCACTCCAGTCTGGGCGACAAAGTGAGACCCCAACTCAAAAAACAAAAACAAACAAACAAAAAAACACACTAAGTGAATCAAAACTGCATCCGAAGTTTAGTTAAAGAATGTAGCAAAGTCAAAAATAATCATGGTCATAGGTAAATTTATAGTGTTTCTTACTTTAATGGCAGAGCTATTATTTATGATGATGACTTGATTTCAGGTAAATATTATTTATACAGTTTTAGAAATGCGGTTCTAGCTTCAGGGTAGTAAGCACTTTATTGAGACGTCCAGCAACGTAGTGAGTTTAGCTTATGTTAACTAATGTTCTACCCCTAAATTTAGAAAGCACATACCATAAAAATGCAGAAGAAATATTCAAATATTATATATGTATGTCATAGTGGGTAGCTTATATATATATGCACATTCGTGCATATGCATAATACATGCAATATATGATATATGATAGCGTTGGCATTAGATGAGAAGAGACCCAAAAATACCTCAGAATTTATTTAATAAAATTGTATATTTATTCTTACATGTTTAAACTTCAGTCATCTTCAAAGTACTTTCTATTGGATGCAATATACCTATCGAGATGCCTTTTCCACTGCTGGAAACAGTTTTGAACTCGTCCTTTTTGATGTCTTTCAATGTTTCTGTTGTTTTTTGTTTCGTCTCTTCCACATCAGCAAAACATTTCCTTTTGAGGACCTTTTTCATCCAGGGAAACAAAAAAAGCCACTTGGGGCAAGATCGGGTGAATAGGGAGGGTGAGGGCATGGGAGTCATGCCAGTTTTGGTCAAAAACTGCTGAACATTCACCCCAATGTGGGCAGGTGTGTTGTCATGGTGGAAGAACCAGTCTTCTGTTTGCCACAACTCAGGACGTTTCTTCCACAAATATGACGCAACCTTCTCAAAACTTCCAGATAAAAAATTTGGTTGAATGATTTGGAGAAAAAATTCCAAATGTACTGCAAGGGGTCCTCCCTCCAATAGATAATTCCAGTTTTCTGGGGGTCCCCACTGATACATTATGCATCAGTGAAAAGAAGTGAAACTATGTAACAAGTTATGCTGAAATCATTGGTTATCTGTAGGAAAGAGAAAAGGTTAGGTTAGATTCCTGCCATATCATGCACAAATATTTCTAGATAAATTTAAATTTAAATATAGAAATAAAAAAGTGCTATAAACATTAATGAATATATCCTTCAATTAGGGGTGAAGAGAGACTTGTTGAATAATACACAATTAATTGTTGTTCTATTTTTCCAGCTTGATTTATGATTTTGATGTTAATATGACAAATTCTCCAAAATTATGACCTGAGTTGTGAATGTTACTTACGATTTTAATTTTATAATTAAATTTTCTTGCTAGGCTAAAATAGGCCTGGAATTTTTATATAGTTCAAGTAAATTTTTTATTTTAGTAAGTGATAATTATACTTAATATTGTTTGGGATCCAAATGCATATTCAATTTAAATGTGACTGAACCAGCATCCTTCTTGTTACTACTTATCTAGATTTCCTTTTTTGTTCAATTATTTCCAAACTTTTAAGTCATTATATTATTGGCGGTTCTTGTGTGTCTGTGTGCATTTTGACAACCAACCTATAGCTAAGTTTATTTCTTTCCAAAAAATGTAACAGAGTGTATGAGTGTTTAACTTTACTAGCTAATGTCAAATTGTTTTTCAAATACCAATTTCCATCTCCATGAGCAGTTCATAAGTGTGCTTCTACATCTACATCCTCACTAACATTTGTAATATCCATTTTTAAAAATCTTATATATCATGTGAATGGAAAATGTTGTATCTTCATAAAAGGCTAATATTGAAACTGTCTTAAAGTTAAGACCTTTTCGTCACTGAAAGATACTTTAAAAAGGTGGGAAAAAATCCCCAAAAGGGAGAACATATTTGCCACAGGCAACACAACAAAGATTTGTACCTTAAATATATAAAGAATCCTTACATATTACTAACAAATTTCACAAGGTCTTAACAAAAAATTGCAAATTTTAAAAACAGGAAAAACAGTTCAGATGCATGTCACAAAAAAAGTGTATCATTGGAGAAGAGACATGGGAAAATGTAGTCAAGCTCATTAGTCATTAAAAAAATCAAATTGAGCCGGCCTCGGTGGCTCAGCCTGTAATCCCGCGCCTTTGGGAGGCTGAGGTGAGTGGGTTGCCTGAGACCGCGGGTTCGAGACCCGCCTGGGCAGCGAGACCTCATCTCTACGATAAATCAAAAAATCAGCCGGGCGTGGTAGCGCATGCCTGTAATTCTGGCTACTTGGAAGGCTGAGGCGGAAGGATCGCCGGAGTCCAGCAGGTCGAGGCTGCAGTGGCCGGGAGCGGCCACTGCACTCCAGTCTGGGCGACAGAGTGAGACTGCAACTCAAAAAAAAAAAAAAAAATCAAATTGAGCCGGGCTCGGTGGCTCAGCCTGTATTCCTCGCCTTGAGAGACTGAGGTGAGTGAATTGCCTGAGCCCGCGGGTTCGAGACCCACCTGGGCAACTTGGTGAGACCTCATCTCTACAACAAATCAAAAAATTAGCCAGGCGTGGTAGCACGCGCCTGTAGTTCCAGCTACTTGGAAGGCGGAGGCGGAAGGATTGCTGGAGCCCAGCAGGCCGAGGCTGCGGTGGCCAGGAGCCGCCACTGCACTCCAGTCTGGGCGACAGAGTGACTCCAACTCAAAAAAAAAAAAAAAAAAAGATCAAATTGGATTATGAAGACACAACATCTTCCATTCACACAGTATATATGCTTTTTAAAAATGGATATTACAAATGTTGGTGAGAATGTAGATGTAGAAGCACTGAACTGCTCTTGGAGATGGAAATTGGTATTTGAAAAACAATTTGACATTATCTAGTAAAGTTAAACATTCATACACTCTGTTATATTTTTTAGAAAGAAATAAACTTACCTATAAGTTGGTTGTTAAAACACACAGACACAGACACACAAGAACCACCAATAATATAATGACTTAAAAGTTGAAAGTAATTAAATTAAAAAAAAATCTAGATAAGTAATCTCAGAAAGAATGCTGGTTCAGTCACATTTAAATTTAAAAAGTATTTGGACCCCAAGCAATATTAAGTATAATTGTCACTTACTAAAATAAACAATTTACTTGGACTATATAAAAATTCTAGACCTATTTTAGCCTAGCAAGAAAATTTAATTATAAAATTAAAATTGTAAGTAACATTGACAACCCAGATCATAATTTTGGAGAATTTGCATATTAACATCAAAATCATAAATCAAGCTGGCAAAAATAGAACAACAATTTTAAAAGAATCAAATAAGACAATGACGGGTCTTATTTGACAAATTATACTAGGTTTGGTGTAATTGATATATTTTGTCTTCCATCTTACAATTAGAGAGTACTTTTTAAATTTCAAAAACTAATGGAAGATTTGATGATTTTTAGGCTACAAAGAAAGAATGGACTCCTACAAATGAGTATTTGAAAAACAATTTGACATTATCTAGTAAAGTTAAACATTCATACACTCTGTTTTATTTTTAGAAAGAAATAAACTTAGCTATATGTTGGTTATTAAAACACACACACAGTTCTCTAATCATGAAATAGGTGAGTTAGAATTTAATAACAAAGTGATAGTCAAAAAGTTCTCATATATTTGGAAAATAAGAGTTTGACTGTGGTATATGTTGACTTTTTTTCCAAAAATCTGACATCTACCACTGATGTCTTGAATTGATGATTTATGTAAGTAGAGTTTCTAACATTTTAGTGTCATGGTGTTTGTAAGATAAAGCCTGCCAGATTGCAATGTATTTCTCTTTAACTATAGTGCAGAATTCAGTTTGCTTCTGTCTCATTTAGGATTTTACTTCTATTATTTCAACACACATAGTTTGTAAGAACATATAAGTAAATAAATGAGTGGATTTTAATGTCAGGGTTAAGCTAATGTCATATAATAAAGTTCTGGCTGGGCATGGCGGCTCACACCTGTAATCTTAGCACTAGGCCAAGGAAGGAGGGTTGTTCAAACCCAGGAGTTCAATATCAACCTGGGCAATATAGGGAGACCACCGTCTCTACAAAAAATAAAATAAAGTAAAAACATTAAAGTGCTGTTCTTTTGAACAGTTTATGTAGCATTTGAACTCTTTGAATCTTGAACTTCTTGAGAATCTGGCATTTTTAGTTCTCCCAGACAAGCTTACTAATTTTTCATTCACTCTCTCATTCCTATAGTTGACTATTTCACACATTTTTCTTTCTCCTCAGCCCTTCAACTCTTCTCTTCTTCTCCTCTTGGCTTACAATCTTTTTCTAGTTCTCTGAAGAATTGTGGCGTATAGAAGGGGATTTCCATAGACTCTCATCACACTGTCTCCAACCAACCCACATCCTGGGCCCTTCCTTGTGTTACAGGGATGAACAGAGTCAGTCAAACCTCCGCTGGGCAACTGCTCTCCTTCATTTCATATTGACCCAACATTCTCACCCTGGCCGTGGCTGCTCTTTCTCCTGTACTGTCTACTTGGCTGCAGCCATGCCCATCTTATAAAACTAACAAATGCAAACAATGACTCGCTTGACTCCATGTTATTTTCCATCTTCTACCTCACTTTGACTCCTCTATAGAGGAATGTACTTGCTGTAAGGACCGTCACCACTTTCTCATCTCTCATTCTATTCTGGATGGCTTGAATCGAACTTTTCTCCAATTTAACATTCCACTGAACCAGCTCTTGTTGCAGTGGGCAGTGACCTTCATGTGGTCAAAGTGCACCACAACTTAGCATGAGGACCACTCGGCTCATTTCGTCAGCCTCTTACTCTTGATGATCTCACCTCATTCTGTGGTTTCAAATATTATCTGTAGGCTGACAGTCCCCAAGTTTATATCTTCATTCTCAATATCTCCCCTGAGCTCCAGATATACATATGTAATTAATGACCTATCATTTACACTTCGATGTGTAACAGACATGACTATCTTATCATGCCCAAAATTGAATTCCAGAATTTCTTTCCCCTTCAAACATGCTCCTCTTCAAGAACCCTCCACATTAGTAAGTGGTGCCTAGGCCCCAAGCTTGGAATTATTCTTGACACCTCTCTTTATCTACTCAATCCATCATCAAACCATGTCAGTTTTGCTTTTAAATTAGATCATGTTTGCCCCCCTAGGCCAATCCACTGTCACCTTTCTCTTGAACAGTAGCCTCCAGTGCTATCATGATCTTCTTTTCTTCATCACCAGTTTATTTTTCACACAGCAAAACCACAGTGCTCAAAGGTGAAGTGATCAGTGTGTGTTTCCCCTGTGCTCAGGACCCTCCAATGACTTCCAGTCTCTCTAGAATTAAATATCAGACATTTTGTAACAGTCACCAGGCTCCTCCTAATCTTCCTCTACTGTGTTTCTGACCTAATTCCTGCCATGTTCGCCTTCCTTCTCCATTTGCTCATCATCTGCAGGCCTCAGTTTACCAAGCACACTCCTGTCGTCTTACTTTCCCTTTCTGACACCTTTCTCTCCAGAAATCTCATGCTGTGAAAGAGTGCCTGGCAAACTGTGATCCATCAGTATTTTCTAAAGGAATAAATTATCCATACTCTTTTTCAACTCAGTCACAAGTATATGAGCATATGCCACTGTTTATCCCACAATTATCCCAGCGGCTTTGTAGCTGTAAGAATCAGGCCAGGCACAGAAGCTCATGCTTGCAATCCCAACACTTTGAGAGGTCGAGGCGGGAGGACCGCTTGAGCCCAGGAATTTAAGACCAGCCTGGGCATCATAGCTAGACCTTGTGTCTACAAAAAAAAAAAAAGTAAAAAATTAGCCAGGCATAGTGGCATGTGTCTGTAGTCCCTGGCTACTTGGGAGGTTGAGGCAGAAGGATCACCTAAGCCTAGGTTGAGGCTGCACTGAGCCATGATGGTGCTTCTGTACTTCAGCCTGGGTGACCAAATGAAACCTCAACTCAAAAAGTGAAAGAAGGGAGAGAGAGAGAAAGAGAAAAACTCCTTACATCCTCCTGGGGAAAAGAAAGATTAATTTAAAAATGTATGGTTATTTTTCACGCTAGCTTGATGTTTAGGTAAAGTAGCCACCATTTGTTGTTTTTTGTCTAATTAATGGATTGTTTTTTTAGGGGATATGATGTGCGAGTTTGTGGAGAAGGAAAGGTTGAGAGTTCAAAAAGGAAATGAAAGGGTTCTGCCTTAGTGGTGAACAAGGATCTAGTGATGGGTGCAAAAAAGAGGCGAGGGAGAATCTAGAGGCACAGAGATAAGAGCCACAAAGGGTGACAGAGGCTGGAGAGAGTGCTGGCACAAAAGGGACAAAGAGCAGTTGCTAAGAGCAAGGATGATTTATATGCAATTTTAAATTGGTATAACTGTGATGTAAGACCTTGATGCCCCTCCTCCACAAATATTTAGCTTCTAAGCTTCCTTGCACAAGAGTTTTTGTTTGCTTGTGTTTATTTATATGCACCGGGAAAAAGTGACAATTTCAAGCTGCTTTTACATGAGAGCAGGATCAATGCCCAAAGGACTTGAGAAAATCCATAAATTGCACTCTGGAAACTGTAGCGCAAAGCTTGGAGTGACCAGGGAAGGGCAAGTGGCTGAGAGGCACATACACTCTGGAGACAGTGTTGACCTCCTCTAGGGCATCCAAACTGGGCATTTAGAAATTTCACCTTTACCTCCAGGGGCAGAACTGACATTTAGATGACAGTGGACATAGGCAAAGTAAATAGATGTCAAATAAATAAAGAGTGAAATGGAAGATAAAGATCTATTCTTTCTTGGGCAACCCCTTTGGATCTCCTCCCACTGGGGGAGCGTCTCTGTTCTCTCAATAAATCCTGCTTTCTCACTTAAAAAGCAAATCTATTCTTTCTCTTCAACTTTATGAAATACAGCATTCACTATATCTTCATTAACCAACTTAGGAAATATCTGCACACACTTTATCAATATGAGTACTGTGAGTGTATAAAATGCAGGCACAGGCACATATTAACCACAAAAAACGACCATGCACTAGTGAATTAGGGCAACTCACTTTGATATTTTAAAATATAAAATCACTCATATTTGGAACTTTGGGGCAATTCCTGTCAGTACCTTTTTTTTCCTTTCCCTAAACAGCGAAGATGAAAACTTACTTGAATTGTAAATGAAATCCATAGACACCTTTTTCTAATCATTTGAATGTTAATGATGTTAATGTTATTACTATTTTGGAGAACAGAAAATTCAAATTGCTGGAAGTCAAAAAGGAAAAGCACATTTTAATTATTCATAAGTTGCATTTATTTATATTGTCAGGCTGCACATATTTTTTTCCACAGATCTGTTATTTTAAATGGTTTTTTGTTATATCAATATTTTCAGTTAAAAATTAAGAAACATCTTTTTTTTTCAAAAATGTGAGACGGTCTTATCCAAAAATATTACCCACATCTGTCTCTCTAAATTACTTCATGTATTTTAATCTCTTATCTTGCATCCTGAAGAAAGACAAACTTACAGAGTACACATTCTCACAACTGTAGGGTTAGCACTCTCCTTTTGACGTGGGCAGTGGTGACTGCAAAGGAAATGACCTTTAGGGCTCTTTGCCCTTTCCTGCAGTTCTCCCTCTCCCTCCCCAGAATTGTGATGAGGCAGAGATGGCTACCTGTCCATAAACATCAATTTTTATATTTTCTTTTATAGTTACAAATGCTGATAAGTAAGAATGCTTGGAATTCCATGCAGTGAAGATTTAAGAGTATAGAGTTGGAATGGTTTGTATTAAGAAAGGAGTAGCCTGGGGAAGCAGAGGCATTTATGATGTTTAGTAATAACAATAGCAATAATGTCTGATATCTAAGAGTACACCAGGCAAACTTAAGTAACTTATCGCTTTTATTTCCCAAGTAACTTTTGAAACATACAGAGTGGATATTGTTATCCTCATTTTGAGGTAAATAATTGACTGAAATAGATTCGTGCTTAAAGTGAGGAGACAGAGAAAGTTTAAGACCACGCTATTTGAGGAATTAGAATTATAAATAGAAATTGACTAGGGATGAGGGTGGGGAAAGTGATAATACTACTGCTAATAATATTGATGATAATGATGTTCACAATGTGAGAGTAATATCTGGCATTGTAGCAACAACACGAATTTCCCATTTTAGGGATGAGGAGACTAAGACTCTGGAAGTTTAAATAGCTGGCCAAGTAGATGCAGTCATAAATAAGAACTGAGGTTTTCAGTGGCACTAAATACAAGAAAAGACATAGAGTGGGTTGGGAGACAAAGTGTGGGTGAAGATGAGTGAGTGTCTTGGTGGAATTGTGGTGATTGAAGCAAGAAAGAATTTCGCAGGAGTAGAGGCTGTTGAATGATGGCTGTAAAATAAATGTATATAAAGAGCATGTGGCCCCTTCTTGTCCAAGAAAGCTGAGAATAGGCAAAGAAGCAGAGACTTGTGGTGTTTATAACAGGGGAAGGAATCATCAGATTTTATTTATTGTCACTTGTCCAATAGGATTTTGTAAATGGTAAAGAATTAAATCCTTAACCCCTCTAATGCAAAGAAGGGTGAAATGGATTAATCAAATCAAATTCCATAGTGCTAGAGAATATATTAAAGCAGATTGATAAACATGAGTAATTAGAAAGCAGTTTCTTCATTTTTTCTTTCCTCTCTTCTATGCTAAAGCAAGAAATATTGCCAATAGCATGCCAGAGGAGACTGAATTCCTTTCAACCCAATCTGGAAAACACAAATGTATTAGAGAATAGGTGCACTCTAATTCAAATGCCTCCGGTTATAGTAAAGAAACTTAATAGCAAATAGCAGTCAGTTCTCTATCATTAGGGGTCTAATTAATTATCCAGTCTGTAAATCATTGAGGCCTTGTAATTTTCTTCAGGGAGCATGGATCTTGCTGATCACTGGGATAGCATCTTCCCTAGAGGGAGAAGAAAAACAATTATAATTAGCATATTTTGCATTTTGTGAAAAGTTCCTATAAGTAATCTGGGAGTGAAAATGATGTGTTAGGCTGAAATAACCTCCAGAGTTCCACTGATCCATGGGAGCCACATTCCCCGACAAAGGCACTGTTAGGCTGCAATCCCCAGAAGTGAAAAGGGAAGGTAGTCAGGCTGTGGCATCATCTCCCAACCTGTTCTATTTACCCCGTGTCCCCAAGTGTGTGCACCCTGTAGCTATTCTGGTCACTCCAGGAAAGCAACCCCGGACAAGGAGCCGCAGATATAAAAATGCATCGAAGCTCTTTCTCTGTGAAATGGAAGACAGCAAAGAGAGCAGGGCACTGGGGAAGCTTTAAAACATCTCTTCTATAGGCAGGCAGTGAAGTCTGCCATTTTCATTGCGTGCTTCTCCTCAAACACTGACTACTGAAGAGTCTTTCTAGGACCTAAAAGAGCAGCTGCTGCTTAGTAGGAAAAAGGATGGAGGACTTTGTGCTAGGCAGAAGCAGCCTGGTATCGATTCCCTTTCCTGCCAAAGAGCAATCTCCCTCCCTGCCTCCAACAGGGAAACTGATTTGCAGAGCCAGGAGGAGCACAGAGGTTGACTCTGGGCTGCCAAGTTCCTCTACGCAGATCACTGCTTTGCTTCCTGCCACAGAGTTACGATTCTCACACATTTGATGATGCCTCATGCAATTTCCTTCCCTTAGTTCTTAACACACAGTTCTATACATTTAAACTCGCAGTTTGCTTCTCCTCGAAGCTCTTGGCGTTGTCAGGTCATAAAGCCAAAGATGTAGCTTCTATTTTGGGTATCAGCACACAAAATGTATCATATTTGTCGTGTTTATCTCACTGCTTTTAGTAGGAGTACAAAGCATCATGGAAGGATTCCTCCCTTCAGTATTTCTGTGCCTTTTCAAACCAGAAGAATCCTGCTTTAAGTAACTTTAATGCTTGTAATCTTAACAATGTTCATCTAATCCTTTACAAGAAGAATCTTCATGTATAATCCCATTTGATTCTCAAAATAACTCTTTGGCATAGAAAGGCAGAGTATTATTATCTTTGCTGTACTAATC
This sequence comes from Carlito syrichta, assembly GCF_000164805.1. Lineage (NCBI taxonomy): Eukaryota > Metazoa > Chordata > Mammalia > Primates > Tarsiidae > Carlito > Carlito syrichta. Next base: position 237,925 of record NW_007259579.1, on the reverse strand, counting down.
AATAATGATCAACACAAGCACAAGTTGTAATTGGCAATGTACTAGAGCTATCATTTAGAAGATCGTCTCCATCTCTCCACCTTTTCCTCCCCAGGTGATTACTACTTCTTTTCAGAGGCTCATTATCCCCATACACAAATCCTATCAGCAGTCTTGACAACTCCACAGCAGTTATAACTCCTCCATTTCCTGCAGGGTTGAGATTCAGATTCCATGTTTTGTCATCTCTATCTGATGTGTGTTTTTCCTTTTTAGCCCAAGCCTGGTTCCCTTTCATATCTCACCTAGATTATCAAATCGGCTTCCCAGGTGCCAGTCTTTTCACATTATAACTCCTTGAATAACTGTTTTTTTCCAAAGCACAGTTCTGATCAGGTCACCCCTCAGTTCATGTGTCTTCAATAATTCTCTGCTTGTCCTTGAATATAATATAAATTCTAATGTGATATTCAAGGCCTTCAGTGATCTGACCAAAGCCTACATTCTGAACCTTCGGTATGGATAACTACCCCAATAATACTGCTACTGCTACTAATATTAGGCAATCTTTTATAGCACTAACTGGATTCTAGGCTTTATAGATAGGATCTTAAGATTCTCAGATAACATTGTATAGATATATTAGTCTTGTAGGCCCAGACAGCATAAATTTGTTTTCCACAGTTTCAGAAGCTGAAAGACCAAGATCTAGGTGTCCACAGGTTTGGTTTCTCCTGAGGCCTCTCCTTGGCTGGAAGATGGCCACCTTCTCGTTGTGTCCTCTCTCAATTATCGTCTGTGGGAGCGCATTCTTGGTATCTCTCTAGCTTCTTATAACAAAACAAGTTAGATTAGATCAAGGCCCCACCTTTAGATGCCATTTAACCTTAATTACCTCTTTAAAGCCCCTATCTTTAATTATAGTCACATTGAGGTTAGGGCTTCAACATATAAATCTGGAGGGGGGGCAAAATTCAGTCCATAACACAAGATTATTGCAGCTATTTTATACAAGAAGATTAGAGACTTAAAAAGTTAAACAAGTTTCTGGATAATATATAACTAGTTCTATGGATAGTCATGATTTTAACACATGTTTTCTTGATCTCACTGAATATACCATACCTTTCAATGCTAGTTGTTCTATAAGCATGCAGGACACATTTTTTGTTTAGGTGCCCTTGAGTTTGCTGATCCCTTGGTTTAGTTGTCTAAACTCCCCTCTTTCTTTACCAACTGTCTAAATTCTACATGCCCTGCAACGACCACTTCAAATACCTTGGGTAACTCACCCTGATCCCTTAGGCCTGAACCACTGTGTCCATCATATGGACTCTGAGCTTCTCTGTCAATATCTCTAGAAAAACATAAGAGATTTATTCTTTTTCAAAAGATAGATTTATTGAGATAAATTTTACATATAGGAAAGTGTACCCTTTTCAGTTTACAGTCCTATGAGTTTTGAGAAATATATACAGTTAAGTAACCACTATCATCATGAAGACATATGACTTTTTCATTTCCTAAAAATTTCTATTGTGCTCCTTTGAAGTGAATATCTCCCCCATCCTAAGTCCCAAGCAATCATTAATTTGCTTTCTTACACAGCTGTCCCTGTAGTTTTGCCTTTCCAGACTATAATATAAATAGAATCATACAATATGAAACATTTTGAATCTGGGTTCACAAAACATAACACATTGGATATTCAATCATGTGTAAGAATCTACAGCTTGCTTCTTTTTATTGTTGAGTAGAGTTCCATCATCTGGGTAATTATTCATTCATTCATTAGTAGAATAACATTTATGTTTTTTCAACTCTCTGGTGTTTATGAAGTTCTTCTAGAGGTTTTATAGTTTTCAATTTTTACATTCAGAACTATTGTCCTTTTTTAATTAATTTTTTCACATGGTACAAGATATAAGGGGAGGGCATGTTGGCTTGTGGATGGTCCAGCATCATTTGTTCAAAGACTACATTTTCTTAATTGAATAGTTACTGTATTTTGCTGAAATTAATTAATCTTATATGTGTGGATCTATACCTGTACCCTCTATGTTTTTCATTTTGACATACATGTATATTCTTCCTTCAATATCTAATTCTTTCTATTATTGCAAATTTTTAGCTTGTCTTGAAATAAGGGAGTGTTAGCTCACCAGTTTTGTATTTCTTTTTCAAAATTATTTTGCCGTTTAGTTTTTTCATTTCTGAATACATTTTAGAAACATTTTGTCAATTTATACACAGTTACTATGACTTTGATTTAGATTCTGTAGGTCAATTGACAAAATTCTCTTAACAATATTAAATTTTGCAATTCACAGATATTGTAAATCTCTATAGTTATTCAAGTCATCTTTGAACAATTTCAGTAATATCTTAAACTTTTCAACATATGATTTTTGCATCTATTGCATTAGAATTTTTACCAAGTACTCTATATTTTGGTGCTGTTGTAAATGATACTTTCAAATTTTAATTTATAATTGCTAATATATAGGAAGAAGTTTATTCTGTATCTTGACCTTGTATCTCATGACCTTGCTAAAGTAAATTATAAGCTCTAGTAATATTTTTGATGATACTTTATGATCTTTTTCATAGACTTTCTTCAAATAAACACAATTTTATTTCTTCCTATATAAACTATATATTTTTTTCAATCCCTCTTTTTTGCTTTATTGCACTGGTCATGATCTCCAGGACAATATTAAGTAGGAATGAAGTGAAGTTTTATCTTATTCCTGAGCTTAGGTGAAAAGATACTGTCTTTCACCCTTAAATGTATGACGTTGGATACAGTTTTTAATTGATGCATGCCCTTATCAGGTTAAGAAAATTGCCTTTTAATTACTAGTTTGATTAGAGTGGATGTTCAATTTTATCAAATGCTTTTTCCAGAGGTTCAATTTTATCAACTGCTTTTTCTGTGACTATTACAATACTCATATGACTTTTTGATTTTTAGGTTGTTGACATGATGAATTATATTGAATTTTGGCAAATGTAAAACAAAACTTGCATTCACACAACAAAACCTACTTAATCATTATGAATTGTTAAAAAATATATTGAATTTGAGGAGATCCCACCTGTCTATTTTAGCTTTTTAGCATTCACTTTTGGGAACTCGGTCAAGAACTTATTGCCTCCTCTGACTCCAGAGGGTGTTTCCTTTGCTTTCTTGTAGGATTCTTATAGTTTAGGTTTTACATTTAGGTCCTTGATCCATTCTGAGTAGATTTTTGTATATGGTGAAAGGCAGGTGTCCAGTTTCATTCTTCTGTATGTGGTCAGTCAGTTTTTCCCAGCACCATTTACTAAATATTGTCTTCTTTCTCCAATGATTGTTATTGGTGGCTTTGTCAAAGATGAGTTGTTTGAGAGACTGTATTTTTACTTCTGGAATCTCTGTGAATTCCATTGGTCTATGTGACTATTCCTGTACCAATATCATGCCATTTCGATTGCTGTAGACTTGTAATAAAGTTTAAAGGCCTGAAAGTGCAATACCCACCACTTTGTTCTTTTTGCTGGAGATTGTTTTGGCTATTCATGCTCTTTTTGTTTGTTTTCATATGAATTTCTGTATTGTTGTTTCCAGGTCTGTGAAAAATGATATTGGTTATTTGATGGGTATTGCTTTGAATCTGTAGATTGCCTTGGGTAGGATGTACATCTTTACAATATTGATTCTTCCAATCAAGAACATGGGATGTTTTTCCATTGTTTGTATCATCCTTGATTTCTATGAGCAATGTTTTGTAGTTAACATTGTAAAGGTCTTTCATTTTTCTAGTTAGATGAATTCTAAGGTATTTCATTTGTGTGTGTGGCTATTCTGAATGGGATTGTGTTTTTTATTTGGTTCTCTGCCTGCTTGTTGCTGGTATAGAATTGCAACTGTCTTTTCTATGCTGATTTTGTAACCCATGATATTACCAAAGTCACTTATCAGTGTGCAAAGGCTTTTGACAGAATCCGTAGGATTTTCTAGGTATAGAATCATATCATCCACAAAGAAGGATAGCTTAACTTCCTCTTTTCCTATTTGGATACCCCTGATTTCCTTTTCTTGCCTGATTGTTCTGGCTAGGATTTCCAGCACTATGTTGAATAGGAGGGCTGAGAGTGGGCATCCTTTTCTTGCTCCAGTTATTAGAAGGAATGCTTCCAGCTTCCTCCCATTGAGCAAACTGTTGGCTGCAGGGTTATCACAGATGGATCTTTTTGTTTTGAAAAATGTAAGATACCACATGGAATGAGAAAAAAAATTGTAAACTATACATCTGACAAAGGCCTAGCATCCAGAATCTACAAGGAACTCAAACAAAGTGAAGGAAAAACAAACAACCCCGTTAAAAAGTGAGCAAAGAACATGAACAGGCATTTCTTAAAAGAGGACATATAAGCAGCCAACAGATACATGAATAAATACTCAGCCTCGTTAATCATCAGAGAAATGCAAACTGCAATGAGATATGCCTTAACTACAGTAAGGATAGCTATCATTAATAAGTCAAAAATCAACAGGTGCCAGCACAGCTGTGAAGAAAAGGGATGCTTTTACACTGTTGGTGGGAAATTAAGCTAGTTAAACTCTATGGAAAGAAGTATGACGATTTCTAAAATAACTTAAAATTGATCTTCTATATGATACAACAGTCCCTCTCCTGGGAATATACCTGAAGGAACATAAATTCTCTACCAAATAGCATATTTATTGCTGCACTATTCACAATAGCAAAAACCAACCCTGCTGCCCATTGGAAGTAGACTGGATAAAGAAGATGTGGTATATATATATATATGAGGGAATATAATGTAGCCATAAAGAAGAACAAAAGCATGGGCTTCGCAGCAATTTGGATGCAGTTGGACATCATCATACTAAGTGAACTGTCACAGAAACCAAGAACTGAGTACCGCATGTTCTCTCACTCTTAAGTGGGCCCTGAACACTAGTCACATTAACACAAGGGTGGGATTGGCAGTTACTGGGCACTGCTAGGGGAGGGAGAGAGAAAGGAAGGAGAGTGGGGGGCACGTGACAATACATAGAGTACCTGGTCCACTACCAGGAGGAGTGAGGGCCAACTAGAAGTCCAAACTTTATCTGCTTGCAGCCTAATTATGTAGTAAATCATCACTTGCAACCCACAATTATATAATAAATAAATAATTAAAAATATAAAGAGGGTTGGACTTTGTTGCTACTAGTTTGTGAAAGATTTTTGGGTCTATGTTTACAGAGCATACTGGTATACAGTTTTCTTTTTTGTCATCTCTTTGCATTTGAGATCAGAACAATAATGTTAGCCTCTTAAAATACATTGGGAAATATGTGTTTTATTTCTATTTCTCATACGTGTTTTTGTAGAACTGGTATTTTTTTTCTCAATTATTACGTAGAATCAGTCAGTGAAACTACCTGGTCAAAACGTTTTTTTGTTTTGTTTTCTGTTTTTTTCTTATTGTACTTTCCACTTTTGTTTTTCAAGCTGTATTTGTGCCATACAAGGGAGGGTGCTCTAACCTTTTGCTTCTTCCATGGTATAAGGTTGCTTTCTCTTGTTACTTAGAGCTTATTAGAGGTGAGAGCAGGACAGTCTCTGTTTCCTTTGTTAGTGCAGAATCCTACATAGACTTAATGAGCTAAATTACAGGGAATGGGTGTTAGTTTTCCCAATGACTTATCTCTTCTCCTCAATGCAGCAAACTTTGTGTCTGGAGACAAGTGAGAGTATGACCAAATTTGTTGACCCTCCTTCAGCAGTTGGAGGTTTTGCTTTTTAGGACAGAAGGACCAAGGGGAGCTTTCTGACCCAAGCTTTCTAAGGGCATCTGGTAGAGGACCATGGAGAAGATGCTGAGGGTGGACTCTTTTGCGTCTGAAGCTCCCGGGGTTTCTATTAATATAGTCTCACACTGGTCCATCTTTGTAATTTAGCAATTCTATAAATTTCAATTAAATTCTTGTTAACTACTTGTATGGCACCAAGCATTGATGCCTCTTATTCTATGCTGCAGGCATGTAAATGCTCCCCTCACATCTCTTTGGAGGGTCCTGTCTTGCTTTGGATTTCCTTAGTAGCTCTGCAAGCACAGACATCTTTGGGGTTCAAGAAAAAAAATCATAATTTTGTGGGTTTTTTCCTACCCACTTCCAATTTTATTTATCCTAGCCAGAAGCAGACCTCTTTATTTAAGTGTCCCTAGTACAAAAACTGGGGAACAAACAAGAGAGATATTTGCATTTATTTACATATTAGTTATACTTATGTTCATATACAGATGACCAGATTGTTTAAATCCTTTTAGATTACCAAGAGCTGAACATATTTTCTCACCACATTACCTAGCAATACACACACAGGAGGTTAAGAAAGAATAAATTAAAAACTGCTAGAGAAAAAAAGATGGTATCTAAATTCGCATTTTCAAATTCTGGGTCTATTATAATTTCAATTTTATACAATGTCAGTGCCTTCTGTTTATGTTTCACTATTACAAAACAAAGCAGTCAGTAGTCTAAGTTTGCATTAAATAATTGCTCTGAATTTTCCAGAAAATCATCCTTCAGCAACAAGGTAACAATGACTCCAATTTTATAATGTCCCACGTACCTAAATTATTTTAAACCTCCTTTAATAGTTTTCTTGCCAGGCTCGGTGGCTCAGCCTGCAATCCCGCGCCTTTGGGAAGCTGAGGTGAGTGGATTGCCTGAGCCCGCGGGTTTGAGAACCGCCTGGGCAACTTGGCGAGACCTCATCTCTACAATAAATCGAAAATGAACCGGGCGTGGTAGCGCACGCCTGTAGTTCCAGCTACTTGGAAGGCTGAGCAGAAGGATCGCCGGAACCCAGCAGGTCGAGGCTGCGGTGGCTGGGAGCGGCCACTGCACTCCAGTCTGGGCGACAGAGTGAGACTCCAACTCAAAAAAAAAAAAAAAATGTTTTCTTAATTTGCATTCATCTTTTATCTTGAATAAGTTCTTTCTTGTGTATGATTCAATTTTGGAAATGTGCGTTTTTCCTTAATAGTGATTTTGTTGTTTAAATGAACAGAACTGACACAGAAATTCTCCTTTGGTCAGCATTTTCCAGGGAGGACATGGAGGAGCCTGTTATAAAAAGGTATTCAGCCACTCTATTGTTGAAGTCTAAAACTTCCTTGCACTTGAAACACCCCATTGACACTCACACTCTGGAAATAGAGACAGGCAGTCCCAGGCAGCAGAGGGATTAATTGTAATTGCCAACTTCTTTTAAGAACATTTAACCAAGTAGCAGCAGCATACTGCCTTCTTCCATGAATTCAAGAGCTGCTCACTGCCAGTGTTATATGACTCTTGGGTGGGAATGAAGTCATGTGGGAGCAGCAAGAACAGTTCATGGAGAAAAATTACCATTTTATATTTATTACTTTGGCTAGCTTAAGTGCCATAGGAATAGACTCTCTAATGCATTAAAGAGCAATTCTCCAACAATTTGACTCTGTTGCTTGGTAAACTATTTTTAGGCACTGTCTCAGTCGGCTTTTAAAGGCACATGCCATTCCATTTTCAAAGGTTATTTTAGTGGTGTGTCAAAATGATATAAATAACAGAATCTCTCTCTTCAGATTAGAAAACTATGGGACACGATGTGATAAAATTTGTAATCTTAAAGGAAAAAAAAAAAAAAAAAGACATGCCCCGGTTTCTCTTGCTTGGTATTTTTCACTGCTAAATTCTCAAGCAATTCCATTTAATATGTTTGATATGATGCTAATCTTGAAGTTTAGCTTTGCTTAGTTGCATAATCGGATAATAGGATTTTCTTGAAGCCACAACTTGGAAGATAGTATGCACTTATCTTCGGCAGCGTTCTAGATATCGGGTAAATTTTGTTTTATGGATACACTGCCAGGTCAGCTCACGGGAGAAATCGCAGTTGCCATTAAATATGAGATGTACTCAAAGCATTTTCATCTTGACATACCCTAGAATTTATTTAGCATAAAATGAGATATAGAATCTGCATTTTGATATTTTGTTTGTTCAACTGGACGGAGTGGCAATGAGAAGCCATTTTGGGATGCATTTACCTGAATGACACATTCCAAAGTAGATTAACTAGTATCCCAAGGCAATGTGTATCCTGAGCAGCAGAAGAGTCTCTAAGGTTGTACAGGGTATGCTTACTGACCAACTGAGAGCCTGCTGCCCTCAAGAAAACAAACCACTGCAGTTATTATGTTATCAATCGCATTCCCTATCTCTAGTAAGCTAATTACGTTAAGTACACTGTAGTAGGGAAACCAAGTAAAGTAGTATGTCTTCTTACAAATTTTCTCTAACCATTGGGAAACATGTATGGTTTTAAAAAAAATCAAATACACAAATATATTCACTGGAGAGGAGAATTAATGTGATTCGAGTGAACTGCCTCAGAGATTAATACTTAGTTTTTCTTAGAATAAATGGACTGAATTTTTATTATTGTTCATTAATCTGTAAATAATATAAAATGCTACTGTGTTATTACATATTATCTTTGCTGCACCTTTAAGAGTGACTTACGTATAGTATGCTAGATAAAGAAAACCAACTATAAATCAAGTACTAGGAAAACGAAAGTTGGCATATTAGATTTGTTGGCATATGGCTCTTCATCTGAATACTTCCATAGTGAGCATAGTGCCTTGTGCCAATCAAGAAATTAAACATATTTTAACTATTAAACTGCAAACTTCTTGAAAGCAGGAGTCTTATTTATCTTTGTATTTAAGGGTTTACCATAATGCTTAACACATAACTAAAGTTCAAGAAGTGTTTTCTAAGTAAATAAATTAATGGATGAATGGTGGATGGTTGAGGCAAAAATCCTTAATTTGATTACTCAAGGGCCTGATGAGGTGTGAATATAAATAAGTCTTCTTTGATTATCAAAATCACTGGAGACATTAATCTAAAAAGTACAGATATTTGCTAAGAAGAAGTTTGATTATCTTCCTCTTGAATGAGCTTGAAAAGATGTATTACAATTTTTTATTTACTAGATATGTGGTACTGTAATTCATGGGAAAATGTATATTAAAACACATAAAAATAAAATAAATGTCTTTCTAATACAATCTTAACTTGCTAAATTCAAAACCCAAAACATATCACTAACAAGTGCTGTGTTTCAAGTGGCATACATGTTGCCCCCTAGTCTCCAAGGTATATTATGATCTCATGAAGAGTCTTTAAACACAGGATCCATACTGTGTGTCTTCTTGGATTATTTAGTTCTAAAGTTGGAAAAAGCCACATTGTCTTTCTATATTAAAAATTAAAACAAATGTCTAATGCAGTAAAATACACATTCTAAAAGGTTGTTTTGTTACAAGACAAGACTTCAAATAATACTGAAATTAGAGAAAGCCAGTTTTGGTAAGGAGCCCAAAGTCACCTAAGGAATGTTTGTTCTTTTCTTCTTCCTGGAGTTACATTACTAAAATGGTGAGAAAACACTGATACGATCAACAAACACTAGTGACCTGAAGACTTGGGTTCAAATCCTACTTTTTTCCTCTTGAAAGATGTGAGGATGTATGTGTACTCTAACATATCTGGGACAAACTTGGCTCATGTTAAAAAAAAAAAAAAGGAACAAAAATACCTTATCCAAAAGTTTCTTAGAAGTATTACACTGAATACATGTGAAATTCTTAGCCCAATGGATAGCACATGTACAGCACTCAATAAGGTTATTTGACTGCCTAGTTGAATGTCAAGTAAATTTTCAGATAACTCTTCTCTTATTCTCCTGTCCCTGAAATTAAAAAGTAACAATAACACTGTACTATTGTTGACTAGAACAGAGTTATGAAGAACCTCTCATTGTTTTTTTGTCCCATGATCAAAAGAACCAAAGTCCTTATATTTTTTCAATAAGTATTATTTAAATAAATACCTTTTTAAAGATTCATCTAGATTTTCTCTAGTGCACCCTGTTGTTGGATCTCTGAACTATTGATGTAATCTTAGCCAAGCAGAAGCAGTATTTGATGGAGTCTAATATTGGTTTAATGTCCTGGGATGTTCATAAACATATACAACAAGTGCATGGGAAGTTGCCCATTTATGATACACTTGGTAGATTTTTAAGTTTAGTGCCATGACAATAAGAGAAACTGAAGTTGAATTGACTTGACACTCAACTGGAAATCCAATTAGCCATTTCTCTGCTCTCCAATAATGCTATTTGTTTCTCTGGGCAACTTTGACATTCTTCTTGGCCATTTTCAATCTCTAAATTATAAAGATGTAAAAGTCCTTTGGCTCACTGGTTATAAAATTTCTTAACCTAATTGCCATTAATACAGATCGATTTCCTGAGTCGTTTCTCTACTTTCTTCACTTCTCGCCCTATGGTCTTACTCTGTTCATGAGGTGCCTTAACATATGTGAATGAGGGATAGTGTAGGCATGTGACTTCATGAGACTTGGAAAACATGAAACCATATCCTGCTGCATTGAACATAACCCAGAGAACCTTGAAGGATGGTAAGCGTTGGTGCAAGAAAGGTCTTAGGCTACCTCATATTTCTTTTCTCATCTTTCACCTCTTTCCTATTTCTTTCTCTTTCTCATTCTTTTTCTCTGCTTTTCTTTCTCTTTCTTTATTTTCACTTCCTAACCACTTTCTCCTTTTTGCTGCTTTTTTCATCTTCCTCCTTTATGCTGCTCTAATTTTCTCTTGTTAATATGCTTTAAGTCCATTAACCGGTACATAATTTTTGTATCTGTCTTCTTAAGTCAAAAAACGAAACAAAGCAAAAACACAAAGACTTCACAGGTGCAGAGAGAATTATTTTGTATAAATCCACAGAAAAAAATATATTATTAAATTGAATTAAATTTGGCCTGAAGCTGCCTCCGTACATATTTTAAGTTTGGCCTAAAGGTTTCTCCACACATAGAGAACTGCAACCTAACTTGAAGTGCAAACACACTGTAACCCTGTCCTGTAACAAGTAGCTAAGTCTCAACCAATCACAGCTGCCAAGTTTTAGTCAATCAAAGGCAGTCGACTGTCCAAACTCTGTTCAAATAAGGCAGATGCCCACCTCTAACTAATGCAGGTGTTTCTGTACCTCACTTCCACTTTCTGGACATCACTTTTCTTTTTCTGCTCATAAATGTTATATGACCACACAGAAGGCCCTGACATCACTCTGAACCTACTTTGGTTCAGGGGGCTACCAGATTCACAAACCATTTTTGCACAATGTTCAATTAAGCTCTGTTAAATGTACTTTGTTTAACTATTTTTCAAAGCACTATTAACAAAGAGAACATCTGAAACTTTGTTCTGAACTCTAAATTCTGGCTTTGAAACTACCTACATAAGGAGTAAATCAATGAATCTTATTTTTTGAGGGAGTATTAATATGACTTGAATATGTGATGTAATTGTCTTGTAGAATTAAATATGGCCTTTGATAGCAGCCTTTTTTTTTTAAGCCCGCTTAGTGTTGTAAAGTTTGTATTGCATATTTTAAGTGCTTTAAAAAATGAAAAAGACAGAAAATATAAATATTGTTTTCTTCAAATGTTGGTCTCAATGTAGATGTGTATATGTGTATGTGTGTGTGTGTGTAAACCAAAAATAAAATTATAAGTCCTAACCAACTGAACGAATACCTTATGGGCCAAGAAAACATGAAAAACTAAATTCCAGGCTATGCCAGAAAATGAAGTCAAACATACCTTGTTACAGCCCCTCTCTTGTGAAGTTTTAGGCACAACTGACCAGCATTCACATTAAAATAGAGATCCTAAGACTGACAAAATAGGCTCTGTGACACTAAAATACCCAGTCCCAGCCTGACCCTTGTATAGCACAACATGACAGATAGCAGACCCTAAAGAAAATACAAATATCTTACCCTCAAAATATGTGGGGTTTTTTTGACATATTTTGAAGCAACCCTGTGAAGCTATCTCTTGAGGAAATTTACATTTGTAGAGAATCTTCTTCCCTAGGAAAAGTCTGACACCTTTTAAGACATTTGTCACTTATTCTCTGAAATCTGCTACTTAGAAGCATCATCTACATAACAAAAACCCTGGCTTCCACAATTCCCCTTGTCTTAACTCACGCATTTCTTTTATTGATTTCAAATTCTTTACACAGAGGTTAACTTTTTCAACCAACTGCCAATCAAAACATATTTGAATACAGCTATGACCTATTAGCCCCAGCTTTGAGATGTCCTACCTTTCTCAGTCCAGTCAATCTAAACCTCACATGTATTGATTTATGTTTTTATCGGAAACTTCTGTCTCCCTAAAATGTATAAAACCAACCGGTAATTCAACTTCCTTTGGTGTGTGTTCTCAGGACCTCTTGAGAACTGTGCCTCAAACCTTGGTCACTCATATTTGACTCAGAATAAACCTCTTTAAATATGTTAGAATCTGACTTTTTCATCAACATATGGTTTCTTTGTAATGGCAACTGCCATGTAGAAAATAAAAACATTACAGCATTTTTAGCCAAACCTTTTAAATATTATTTTTATTGTCAGGCTCCGTGGCTCAGCCTGTAATCCCAGTGCTTTGGGAGGCCCAGGTGAGTGGATTATCTGAGCCTGCGGATTCGAGACCTGCCTGGGCAACTTGGTGAGACCTCATCTCTACAATAAATCAAAAATTAGCCATGTGTGATAGCGCACGCCCGTAGTTCCAGCTACTTGGAAGACTGAGGCGGAAGGATCTCTGGAACCCAGCAGGTCAAGGCTGCAGTGGCCGGGAGCGGCCACTGCACTCCAGTCTGAGTGACAGAGTGAGACTCCAACTCAAAAAAAAAAAAAATTATTTTTATTGACTCTCATTTAGACTATGGACAAAAATAGAAACAAAAACAAACAAAGTCAGCAGCTTCCCTGGCCCACAGGGATCCTTTTTGATGGGTAGTTTGCTCATATTTCCCTTTCCTTCCACTGCTTGCCAAACCTTTTTAATAGCATTTTCTTGGGTTACAGAGTACATTCCCCTAATCTCCTGAAGAGCATGACAGGCTGTCCCTCATGAAGCGGTGCTTTTTTGAGTCTTCATAAATGTAGATGTATAGTAAGTTTGAATCAAGATAAAGAGAATTAGGCTTTTTTCAACTATCCATGGGTCTCTCTTCCCTAAGTTCCTGTTTTTCCTTCCTTGACAGTACCAACTTCCTTTTCCCTTACTCAGCCACATTTTTGTGCTGACCCACACCATTTATGCTGAGTTCATAGTCATTAATATCATTAAGTAGACTATGCAGAGAGAGAGGAAGAACAAAAGAAATGCGTTTAATTTTAATCAAGACACCACCTTACACAATCATGAATCAAGTGCTTCATCAGTCACAACAATTTCTTTTCCTTTTGTTCATAAGAAACTGCTCATTAAAACTTTGATTATGATTTAATGATTTAGCAGAAATTTGCTATGGGGATGGATTTTTTTTTTCTTTCTTTCTTTTTTTGAGTTGGAATCTTACTCTGTTGCCCAGTCTGGAATGCAGAGGCACTCTCATGGCCACCACAGTCTTGACCTGCCGGGCCCAGGCAGCAATCCTTCTAGTTTAGCCTTCCAAGTAGCTGGAACTACAGACACACACCACCACACCCAGCTAATTTTTTAATTTATTGTAAAGATGGGGTCTTGCAAAGTTGCCTAGGCTGGTCTTGAGCCCTTGGGCTCAGGCAGTCCTCTCACCTTGGCCTCCCAAAGTGCTGGGATTATAAGCATGAGCCACCATGCACTGGCCTGGATATTCATTTTCTAGGTCTTTCTCTAAAGGCCTGTTTTATATTCATGTTAGTAAATAAACTACTTCCTTCTCTGCACTCTCAGATAATCTTTTATCTCCACAAAGATGCCTAAATGTTTCCCCCAACATGACTAAAATTTAGACAGGATTCTTCCTGACTATAGACTGCTGGCTTCCCTTTTCTTAGAGCATTTACTTTAGAAAACTTACCATTGTAAATTATTTTTCTGTCCCTTTGAGATGTAAATATCCCAGCCTCTTGCCTAGAATGTATTGCTGCAGGACTTAGAGCTATGTCTTTGAAATGGAATTATCAAGAAAGATATTGCCTCCTCAACTCAGTCTCTGTGAAAGGGTAGGAACCCAATTTTGATAAGCACCAGTTAACACACACAGATGGCCTAAATATGTTGGCCAACCTCCCTGCAAGTCCTCCAATGCATCTCCACTAGCTCAACCCTGATCTAAAATCCTTCTTGCCTTTTGTTTCAGGAGAATTGGGTTCAATCTCTCTCCCTTATTGTACTAGCCATGAAGAAAATGTCATCCTTTCCTGTTTAAATCTGTCCAGTGCAATTTTTATATCACAGTCTTGGTGATGAAGATTGTTGTTGGCTTGTGAGTTTGTCTGCCCCACTACATGGTGAGCACTGAAGTCTGGGAATAAAGAATACGAACTGTTAATATTTGTGTCTTCTGGGAGTGGCCAGTTAGTGCCAATGGATATTCTTTAAAAAGCAAGTAAAAGTTAAAAATGCAATAAATATCCAAAAGACATCAAAACAAATGCAAACATTGAGATATTGCATTTTAGGCCAGAAATTTTTGGTTCTTGTGCACCAATGGTTCAGGGCATTATAGAGGTAGCTGTTGCAGATTAGATGATGGAAGCCAAACCTCTGAGTGGACTCGGATCAGAAATGTCATCATGGAATGATGTTTAAAAGTTGCAAATGGTCTGTTACTAAATGCTGTCTTTGATTCCAGATGTAAAGGAGACTCCTTTTTTCCCAAATGAGAAAAAGTCACTTTTCTGACTTTTGTTGTTGTTTGTTTACCACACTAATCTGGAATCAGAGACTGCTGGAACCAAAGGCAGCCTGAAAAGTATCAAACACTTCTCAAGAAGTGTTTTTTTTTTCCAAACTCAAAAAGTAACACCAAAGCCCTGGTGTAACAGAGGAGAAACTGGAGCCCTGAAGGTTTATGTCCTAGCTCAAGTCACAGAGTCATATCACCTGACCCTTTTATAGAGCCCTTTTACCAAATTGTATGCTAATCCACATGCAGCCAGGTAGAGTACCATGGAGCCGATCTTAAGTAGTATTAGTACGATCTCTATTGTTGAGTACTAGCACAGTTATAATAAACAATCACTGTCCAATTCTTAGTGTTTTAAATTTTACCTTCAGTCTTATCTGAGTTCACATTTTAATGTATCCAAAACTCTAGAAACTTCTTTCACTACATATATTTATTTTATTATTAACATTATTATTTTATAAATTTTTAAGTATCAAAATAAAAATGGTAATACATGGGAGAAAAGCACCATCACAGTTGATCAAATCTCTTTATGTATAATGCTGACAATATGCAACTTGTGAATTTCACTTCTATAACTTTTTTCCCCCTGAGAAAGCTGTCATCTCCCCATACCCTACCCAGTAATCATCCTCTTGTGCCTGAGCCCTTTTGAAAATGCAGTCATCGCTGACACACAAGGACACCAGCAACATAAAGATGTTTCCACAGCTTTTAATTAACTCCTGGGATTTTTGTTTCAGAAAGTGCATTGTTTTAGGAGTAGCAATTACAAGATATTTTGGCACTCTCATTTACTTCTGTGTTTCTGCCTGCCGTTTCTGGACTTGGAAGAGTGAACAATTAGGCTTGGAAAAGGGCAATGATAGGGTTCTTGCTTGACATTACTAACCTGGCCCTTTAACCTGAGTCAGTGTGGCCACAGACACAAAGGGAAGGCAGTTAGGGTCACGATTTCCACCGTGCTCTTTTCTTGCAATTTCAGGACATTTATCTTTAACCCTCATCTGCCCCTTTCTAAGTTCAAAATAGCATCTCAAAAGCACAGCTATGAAAGTTTCTTCCCTATTGCTGAAGGTTTTGATGAAAAGAAATCTAAAATCTTTTCAGAGAAGTTGATAGCACAGTGGCCCTTTCCTGTTGAACATTGAGATGAAACACTACACAAGAGTCCAGTCAGACTTGTCTGATCTTTTCCTTGTTTCCACCAGAATTTTCTTTTGTCTATCTGATTCCTTCCATCCAATCCTGTTAGGCACAATTAAATGTCGCTTTCCCTTTTAGTTATGTGCGTATTCTTATTTATTTATAATGTCATTGTAACATGTCTAAGTCATCGCTTGGCCAACATACTAATACTCAGCAGCCTTGCTCTCTTTATTTTCTGATTCATTGTATTTTTGAATTCTCTATCGTTCTCTCCATAATACTCCAAAAATATTTCTGGTTGTTTTTCCAGTCTTCATTTAAGAGACCCTTTATAAGTTAGTAAATCATTGTCTACTAATTTTTAAATTAGAAATTCAATGATGCCATAAGAAAGATAAATACAAAACTAAGTTTGTGGGCATAGATAAACATTCATTCTAAAATTTTCTAAATTTCTATCACTTACTCAAAATCATGTTTGTTAAGAATAATTAATTTTAGTTCCTGTTTCTTGTTTATTTTTAATTTTACATGAATATTTGTAATATTTCTGGATATAGGAGGGGCGCCACCCCCTCCAAAAAAAAATGCTAGTTTTTTTGGAGAACAGACCCCTTGTAGTGCAGGCTTCCCATGCGTTACTTAGTGATCTAGAAACCCATTGGCATCAGTGCATTAGCTAGCATTGTTGTGAGAGGCTGAGTTCAGCTTCAGTGAAATTTTTTTAAAGATTCATTCAATGCCTTTTCCCATTTCATCATGGGTGATTTACAAGCACACCTGTCCATACTATGCTGAGTGATCAGAAGTTTTTGACTGAAAATGGCATGACCTCCATTTCCCACCCTCCCTATTCACCTGATCTTGCCCTAAGTGCCCTTTTTTTTTCTCCCTAATGAAAAAAGTCCTCAAAGGGAAATGTTTTGCTGATGTGGAAGAGGTGAAATAAAAAACGGCAGAAGCACTAAAAGGCATCAAAACTGACAAGTTCAAAACCTGTTTCGTGCAGTGGGAAAAGTGTCTCAATAGGTATATTGCATCAGAGAGTCCTTTGAAGATGACTAAAGTTTAAACATGTAAGAATAAATACACAATTTTTTTGTAAATAAATTCCAGGTTTTTGGGGTCTCCCTTCATATGTCTCTTTGCTAATCTCAACTTTCTAATCTGGAGCCATCTCAAGTTTGTTCAAAAATGATAGAAGTTAGAAAAAATTTGAACCACTGGTTCAGGAGAACTCTCCAATGTATTAGCCTTGAACTACATGTTGTTATTTATTATAATAAATTTTAATTATAATCTTTCAGGAATTTTTTTCCATGTAGGTCATTTTATTTGTATTATAGATGAATTTTGAGCTAATTTTTAAAAATCACAATGTCATCAGTTTGTTAAAACCCAAATTGATAACATATGTGGCATTGTATTTTCTTAATAGGAGTTTTATTAAAATATAGTTTATGTACCGCATAAATCACCCATTTGAATTATATGATTCAGTGTTTTTTAGTATATTCAGAATTGTGCAACTTTCCAAATTTTAAAATATCTTCATCACCCCACAAAGAAACCCCTACCTATCAACAGTCACTTTCTCATTTCCCTCCTACCTCCTTGACCCTAGGCAACTTCTAATCTACTTTCTATCTCTATAGATTTGCTTATTCTGGACATTTTATATAAATGGAATCATAGAATATGTGATATTTTATGACTGACTTCTTTCACTTAAAATAATGTTCTCAAGGTTTAGTCATGTTGAATGTGAACTAGAAATTCATTCTTTCTTGTCACCCAGTAATATTCCACTGTATGGATATACCAGGTTTTATTTATCCACTTATCAGTTGATGTAGACATTCATGTTGTTTCCTCTTTTTGGCTACTGTGAATGATGCTTCTATGAACATGAATGTACAAGTTTTTTGTGGACATATGTTTCATGTATTTTGGTAATATATTAAATAATGGATTGCTAATTCACATGGTAACTCTATGTTTAACTTTATAAAGAATTGCCACACTGTGTTTAGGTTGTACTGTTTTTACATTTCTCCCCCCAAATGTATGTGTTCCAATTTTTCTACATTCCTGCCAACACTGTTATTAAAAATCTTTTTGAATATAGTTATCCAAATGAGTGTGAGGTAGCATTCTTTATGGTTTTGATCTACATTCCTCTGATGGTTAATGATGTTGAACATCTTTTACTGTGCTTATTGATTATTTGTATATCTCTGTGGTAGTCTTTTAATCAACTTATTTTGTAATTCTATCAAAAGCTAGCTTTATTTTTCTGTTTAAAAATCTTTGTTTCTTAAATATTTTATTTCATATAAGATGCAATATATTTTATTTAATTTATATTAAAGCATTGACCCTATGGTTCTGAGAGTAAGGTATATTCTTTATTAATATTTAAGATTGCATCTTCAAGCCTCTTTTGAATGAAGTTGTCTACAATGTTTACTGATTCCATACACTGCAATTCTGTAAACACTAAGATTTTGATTAGAATTAATTAATTATTATTATACAAATAAATATGAGTCCATTCATGTTTTGCATATTCCAATTATTTACATAAACATAGAACTATATGACTTTAAGCAATCAGGTTTTAAGTCATAATTTTGTCCTAAAAATCCTACGCTGTAAAAATTTTCTGGAACAAAATAATCGCACTTATAAGTTTATTCCACAAATATTTATTATTGTGTAAGGCTTAAAACCCAATACTTTAAATTCATTGAGCCTAATCTCCTTGTTTATATTAGGAACTGAATATAACTTTATAAAACTTCCCTTCAGTCATAATAAGAACTTTGTTCTCTTTAATCACAAATGTTTTGTTTCTCTTTCATACAATTGTTAACTGTCAGACTATAGTTAGTCAATGGAACAGTATTTCCTTAAAGGTGGAGACTGTCTTATTGACTTTGTCCTTTAATTTTTGCAGCCTGCCTTGAAAATGGCAGGTGTCCAATACAGGTTTGCTTAACTAAATTAAACTGCAGCCATATCAATATTTGCTCATTAACTGAATACCCATTTTCAAGAACTACAAATTCTGATACATTACACTGGAAACATTACAATACAGGTCTCCCAAGAATTGTTACCATATTTAAACAAATTTTGTATGTTTTTATTCACCACTAGTTCTCTTTGTTCCATTGTGAAAAGTTTACAAGTACTTAAGAGCACAGATATTTTGATTTAGTTCAACCTGTAATCGAATTCTAATCTTTATACTAATTATACTGAGACTTTGGGCAATGCTTGATCCCTTTGAATCTCGTTTTTCTTGTATCTAAGATGGGACTATAAATACTAATCTTAGAAAATAGATGAATTGAAGAATAGTTGAAGATTGAAAGATTTCAGAACTGTCTGCACGGTTTTTGTCACTGAGCAGGTATTATTAGTAATGACTATGATCAATATTATTCTATTGGTTTTATAAGTGCAAAGGCTTTTAATTATTTTATGTTAGTCAAATGTAAGATACATATAAAAGTCTTTAGGCTCTATAACTCTCAATTCTCAACACTCACACCCACAAAATAAAGAAGATAAAATACCTTAACAACTTGAAAGTAGGCTTTTCTGACAGAAAATAACAGCTGCTTATTCTAGACATGATAACTGTGCTTTGGTATTCTCAGAATCCAAGGGCTGTGCAGAATGAATTCATCTCTCTAAGGAAGTAAAGATAAGATTGGGAAAGATCATCTGTAATTTAGTGTTATAACCAGGAAAAAATCAGAATAGATGGGGTTGAACATATCAGAGCAGTAAAGGCAGTAAAATTACAGAATGCAGCCAAATGCCAGGAAATACCTAGATTCCATGATAGAGATTAATAATGCCCTTACTCAAATTAACTTTTTTTTCCTGTGATAATGATATTTCAGTTCTGATATTATGCTTTTAAAGAATTTTGTATGGATCAGATGAAGTATGATTTTTCTCTTTTCTCTTTTAATGATTGACCTAAAATTAAAGGCCTCCAGCATGACAAGCATACAGTAAGACTGTGGAGATGTGTCTATTTGGTGATTTCCCTACAGCTCATGCTCAAGGATATAAGTAAGTGCAGGGCAGAATCCAAGCAGAGAACATGACTGTTGAAACTGACTCCATGCTGCCATAACCCCCACCCACTCTGAAGGCTCTACTAAGTCCACAGAGTGTTTTACATCATTTAGAAATATACTTGAACTGCAGCTTCTGTTTTCTTCTCCCAAGGGGAAAAAAATGATGGTATTTAGAGCAAACCGTGACAGTGATGAGATAAACACAACATCTTTGCTTTTATCCTCATCTTAAACTACAAAGTAGTTGATGGAGTGTAAAAGCCAAAAAGGACATGGGAGATTCTCAAATTCTAACACTTTATTTTTTTGATGAGTAAATGATAGATCTGAAACGCTAAGCAACAGCACAGGTTATGACCAGGCTATAGCAGGGTAGAAGGAGAGCTGCCTTCTCACTTGTTTTGACTGAGCCTTGCTGCTGTAGAGGCAAGACCCAAGAGTGTCCTTACAGTGTGAACGCAGCACACCTGGGGACTCCCATGAAAGACCCACTGGAGCTAAGTAGGGTTTTTTTGTTTTTTTTGTTTTTTAAACAACTTCCTTTTAGGGGACCTGCATCAACACATGAAGTAGTAGTCTATTCGCTTTATTGCATGAAAAAACTATATATGTATAATATAAATGTTTGCATTTATATACACATTTGATATTTTCTGTCACTTCCTTACTTTTTACTTGATATTTGAAATCTCAAAAATCAAAAAAGAATGTTTTGTCTCTTAAAAAATAAAGGAAAACTTGCTTCTTAACTGTGTGGCACAAATATAATCAAGCAATCTAATCAGCATGAGGTACTTTGGTCTGACTTTACATGAAGATTTCCACTGAAGTTTCACTGATGAAAACCTTCCTGCAGTTTATCTAGGACAATAGAAACATCCTGGGTGAGCAGCCTCATGGTGCTAGGTTCATCCATTTCTAGTCTGCAAACTGAGGTATCTGTAGGACAGATTTATAAGTCTTTATTTAAAATATCTGACTACCTTCAGCATTTAGCACAATAACTTATATCCAAGAAAAGTGATACTAAAACTAAGAATAGTGATATTAAAACTAAAGAAACAAAATAGTGAAACAAGAGATATCGTTTGGCGGCACTTTTACAAGTTTTCCCAGAGTCTCTGCTGGTGAGACATGAACTCCGACAGGATCTACTTGCACTTTCTAGCTTTATTACAACCAATCCTCTCAGGATGGTCTGTGGCCCTGGATTCTAGTAATTTTATTAATTCCAGAATCTGAAAACTCATACCCTGATAACCAACTGCCTGTATTTTAGTTAAGGAAATATTCTTTAACTAAATCTTCCTCCTTCGTTACATGCTTTTGAAATAAGCTTGGACTAATTTCAGTAATTTTCTCTCTGAGTTCCTCCACTCTCTCTCCAACCTGTGAAAAGAGAACAGAGAAGGAACATGTAAGATGTGTCACATAAGATGTGGCTGTTAAGCCGGGCTCATGGCTCAGCCTGAAATCCCGCGCCTTTGGGAGGCTGAGGTGAGTGGATTGCCTGAGCCTGCGGGTTCGAGACCCGCCTGGGCAGCGAGACCTCATCTCTACAATAAATCAAAAAATCAGCTGGGCGTGGTAGCGCATGCCTGTATTCCCAGCTACTTGGAAGGTTGAAGCGGAAGGATCGCCAGAGCCCAGCAGGTCGAGGCTGCGGTGGCTGGGAGCAGCCACTGCACTCCAGTCTGGGCGACAGAGTGAGACTCCAACTCAAAAAAAAAATAAAAAAATGAAAAAGATGTGGCTGTTCACTGACTTCGTGGTCTTCTCCTGGGTGGACAGTTCTCACTCCTCTTCTTACTCTCTTGGAGACAAATTTACACTCTTCCGTGCTACAGTGACAGGGTAATGCACATCACCCTCTGAACTGGAGTCTAAGCCCTTTTGCGACAGAAACGACCATGGCAGTGTTTTAAACCTAAAAGCAACTCCTTGAACACTTGGTAAATGTGGTTCTTTTTTATTTTTTAATTTCATTTGTTGCCTGGGTCCTTAGTCACTACCAAAGAGAAAAGTTATGAAACAGAGGGATTCGACTCAGTTTCTCCCAAAAATATTTCTCTCACTTTGATGTAGTGCCACCTCCATTTAATAGATTTCCTCCCTTTCAAACTAAAATTCAGATAAAATTTCATTCACTTTTAATTGAATGACTGAAATTTGAAATAAAATTCATCCATGTTTAAAGAAATTTCAATGTTTTTTGTTCAATGACTCAAAATCTTTTTGGGGGGGATAAGAAGGTCACGATTGTGCAAACTTGGAATCATTACAACAGGGAAAGATTTGGACAAAAGACAAAGACATCTAATTGGTCTTTGAAAAGTGAAACCCAGTGAATGCCTTATCACTGATAAAGGAACAGTATCAAAAAGTGAGGGGCAACATAATATCTGATAATACTATCTGATGGTTGCTGAGTAATTCACCATATCACAGCTCATTTGACTCCCTGCTGTGACATAGACAAGCAGCTATGGTATCATCATCTCTATTTTGCTGATGATAAAACAAAGACAGAAAAATAACCCTAAGTGCTTTTCTGGGGAAAGTTCTGGAAACCATATGCATAACCCAAGTGTTTGTGAATTAAAATTCTATTTAAGATCAAATTGTGCTGGGCAGAGTGACTCATGATTGTAATCCTCTGCATTTTGGGAGACCAAGGTGGGAGGATCATTTGAGGTCCGGAGTTCAAGGCCAGTCAGGGCAATAATGTGAGATCCCGTCTCTACAAAAAATAGAAAAATTAGCTGGGTGTGGCAGTGCATGCTCGTAGTCCCAGCTACTCAGGAGACTGAGGGTCACTTGAGGTAGGAGTTCGAGGCTGTGGGTGAGTCATGATCATGTCACTGCACTCCAGCCTGGGTGACACAGTGAGATCCCAACTCAAAAAAAAAATCAAATCAATTAGCCTCACTTTAGAAAGATGACTATTGCAATTTTTCTTGTAGACAAATTACTCCTCATGAAAAGAAAGTAAATAGCAATCCCATAAACACGTTGATCAACTGCAAATATATAAATCAACATATAGATTTTACTTAAAGAGCGTGTGTTTGTAATCAATTTATGGTCTCTCATCTCCAAATGCGCCCTTCAATTGGCTGTCTGTGATCAACAAAACTTCTTTTAGAATTTCTAGTTTAAAGAGAGGATGATGTCGGTAAATGGGGCCTGAGAGACAGTATAGAGGAAGGGGCATTCTGCAGTTTCCACTTGGGTAGTGGGGATTCAGCAGCAGCGGAAGACATCAGGTGGAGTCAGCCCAGAATGCAAACAATGCAAACTTGCAGCCTTCCTCTCTGAGGGGAAAATAAAGCCATCGTAGGCCCTCTCCAAGTCACCTGGGCCAGTGAACTCCACACAGAGCTGCGGCTTCCTTCGCATGTCCCCTTGTGGCCTACATACTGAAGCTTCCCTTCCTCCACCAGGACTAGGACACCCACTGTAGCCTGGACCACTGGTTCCGATAGCCTGCTCCCTGCCTGCACTCTTAAGGATGACCTGTGGCAGGACCAGAGCCGTAGATCTACTCGAGCCTAGCCAAACCACCAAACGTCTCTGCCATTCCATAAGCAGACCCACACACTTTTCAGAGAGGTCTGAACCTCTTCCAAGTTCATGTTTCTTGGGTTTTCTCTTGCATCCCTAGAATACCATATGGAGTTTCTTGGTGTCTTGGGTTACTCTTTTATCATAATTAAGACTTCTCATATTAAATTATGAGTAACTTACTTGTGGTTTCTGTCTCCTGCTTGAACCCAGACTGCCACAGTCTGGGCAGCAGGAGATGGAGCAGCTTGTTGTGAGTGGGAGAGGCCTCTGGCAGGACACCACGCCACCATGTGAAAGGCTGCTGACCATTTACAGGCCAGAATAGGAAGGGCAAAATTCTTCAGGACACCAGGTCCTAAGTACCATGTTGTTGTCAATGTCACTATCATCATAACTGTCTAATACATGCTGGGATTTAGAGTTGATCAAGTACAGCACATTGTGCAAAATTTTTAGTACTCATTTCACCCTCACAATAGTTCTTTGAGGTAGGTACTATTTTACCCTATTCTATAGATGACATAACACAGAGAAGTTACTAGCATATCAAGTTCTGAATGCTTGGTAAGAAATGATAAGCCAGGTACAGTAGTTCATGCCTGTAATCCCATCACTTTGGGAGGCTAAAGTGGAAGGATTGCTTGAACCCAGGAGTTTGAGCTCAGCCTGAGCAACCTAGTGAAGCCTTATCTGTATAATAATTAAATAAATAAATAATAACCAAATGCAGTGGCATGTACTCGTAATTCCAGCTACTTGAGAGACTGAGACTGAAGGATTGATTTCCTGAACACAGGAGGTTAAGGCTGTAGTGAATTGTGATCATGTTACTGTACTTCAGCCTGGGTGACAGAGTAAGACCCTAACTTGAAAGAAGAGAGAAAAAAAAAACGAAATTAAGAAAGAAAGAAAAAGGGGTGATGCTGGTATAATTTAGGAGGGAGGAATGGGTGCTATTTGTGATTTTATCAGCTTAATACTTTGAATCTTGAATGCAAACTTTGATACATTGCATCTTCCCATTCTTAACAGAATTTGATTCAGGTTGGAGTTCCTTCACTGTGTTCATTCTTGTTGAAAGAATTAATATAAGTAAGACCCAGACCTTGCCTTCAAAGTGCTTGCGAGTCTGATTGGAAAGTCCTATAGAAACAGTCATTGAGTTTTTCTTTATGGAAAACCTGCAAAATAATTCTAAACCATTAGTAATAACTTTTTAATTCTTGAAAATTATCCATTAATTATTAGCCTAGTCATATTCTCTTTGAGGAATATTCTTTATCTTGTATTACTGGGGAATTGCAAATACGCAAACACAACCATAATCATAACCATAGTTCCTTCAGAGATGCATCTTATGATCGTTTTGGATAATGTTCTTCAAAATGTTTACACTTATTTCTGTAATAGAAATCCAATGCCATTCCATTTCTCAAACTCTGAGTGCTTAGATAATTTGCATGTTGAAAGGAAAATAGCCCCCTTGGGTAACACAATAGTATCTCGTTCATTTGCTAATTCATATGCCAACTTCATTTCCTGAGCACAGATTTTATTTAAATATTATTTTACAGCAATATCTGTAGTGGACTAGTAAATTATTGTATGTTCAACTATATTCTGCTTTTATAATTTTTAAACAATGTAAAGTCTATAACTTTGCATTCCACAAGGAAAAAAATCAGATTATAAATAACAAATCCTAGAGAAAATAACATTTGAGTATATGAACATATATGTTTTGAATGAGCATATTTCAATTAAAACTATTTATAACTTTAAACAAATATATCTTGATAGACATTAATATTTTTGTTGCATATTAGTTGAATAAATAGTAAAACCATTAATATCAAACTTCATTATGTAAGAAAATTGTCTACGTTTTAGAACTTTTATTTCAGAGAGTCAGTTCTATGCTCCTATTTGGTAAATGGTCTTCCAAACCTTTCAAGTTGTCAAAGAACAATGTCAAACGAGATGAGGTTAAGCAGTGTAGAATTCAGTGCTGCATCTGAACAGTATATCTAATTCAAAAGGGAAGAAAAGAAGCAATGATTCTCACCTCACTGGCACCCCTCCCACTGACCACAAAGTCAAACCTTTGCAACACTGTTCCATATTCCAGACCAAGCTGGCATGGCCAATTCAGGTTATGGCTGGTTCCTTTGGAGATGTTTAAGTGTCCTCACCCACACTGGTAGACTCTGTTTCTAAAACAAAGTAAAACAAGTCAATCCCCCCACACCATCTCATTATTTTTGAATTGGTTGAAAGCTTTTTTTGTTTTTTGCTTTTGAAAATGAGAAATAATCTATTCCCAAAGACTACAGGAGACTCAGTTAACACAAACGTTGGAATTACTTCAGCCAAATAGCTTTCTCAACTAGAAGCCCAGCTAATCTTACCATTTCTCTCACTGTGTCACTTGCAGGTCCAGTTAAATTCAATTCCATGTCAGCCATCATCTTCCATGTTTCAATTTTCCTCATTCTATATTTTTATTGGCTTTTTCTTTATGTTCCACCTTCTCACTAAATTCCTTCAAGTCCTTTGAATTCTGTTCCTTGGTACTATTTTATAGTTAAAACAAACAAAACACAAACAAACAAATAATTTATAAATGCTCAAACATGCAACTTTAGCTACTTAAATGTATAAATATATTTTTGACCATCTCTTTGCCTGGAATGACAGCTTCTTTGAAATCTTAAAACCCAATTAAGTTTCTGTATCTCAGTTTCAAGCTACAAGCTGCAGCTTCCTGTGCTTACAGTTATCATTCCCTTTCTGCACTACTACTACTCTTTGCCATCATAAAAATGTCTAGGCTCTTCTCTTTTTTTTGAGTTGGAGTCTCACTCTGTCACCCAGACTGGAGAGCAGTGGCCACTCCCGGCCATCGCAGCCTCCATCTGCTGGGCTCCGGAGATACTTGCGCCTCAGCCTTCCAAGTAGCTGTAACTACAGGCGCACACTACTACGCCCGGCTAATTTTTGATTTATTGTAGAGATGAGGTCTCGCCAAGTTGCCCAGGTGAGTCTCGAACCTGCGGGTTCAGGCAATTTACTCACCTCAGCCTCCCAAGGCACGGAATTACAGTCTGAGCCACCGAGCCTGGCTCTTAGTTCCATTCCTAATCAATCTCTAGATACCAGAACCAAGCACTAAAATTATTATCACTATTTTTATTTTCAATGGCTCCCTTATCCTAAATTCCATATGTCTATCAAAATCCTAGGCCTAAATCTATATCTTTAAAAAAATCGATCTTTTTTTAAACTCCTTTAACCACATTGCAGAGCAATGAAAAATCACAGGATGGAACCACTCTAGACTCACAGTCTTCAGCCCTTGATGATTCTTGTTTTGGGTGGGGAGGTTGGAGTCACTCTGTCACCCAGACTGGACTGCAGAGGCATGCTCCCGGCCATCACAACCTCGACCTGCTGGGCTCTGGCAATCCTTCCACCTCAGCCTTCCAAGCAGCTGGAACTACAGGTGCGTGCTACCACGCCCAGCTAATTTTTTTGATTTATTGTAGAGATGATGTCTCACCATGTTGCCAAGGCGGGTCTCGAACCCGCGGGTTCAGGCAATTCACTCACCTAGGCCTCCCAAAGTGGGGGATTACAGGTTGAGCCACCGAGCCCGGTCCCTTGATGATTCTTAAAACTAACTTGCTCTTTTGTATGTTCCTGATCAGCTCACTTCTGTCTCTTAAAACTCTCAGAAGGTAGCAGAAGGTAATGTCTCCTACCTCAGACAGAATATAGACCAGAGGCAGACGAAAGTTAAAAAAAAAAAAATCTGTCAATTTTTTCCTCCCAAATCACATTACAATGTCAAAGTCTATCTTTGAACAGATTCTACAGAGACCCATTTTATTTTCCTTCTTGCAAGTCCAGTGGAAGATGCAGTTTCTTCTAGTCATGAGCTAATTTTCACTTATGTTTAAAATATCCCCTCACAATCCCTTTGGAAATTTATAAAAACATTAGATACTATTATAACTTCTTTTCCACATCTACAATGGCTTTCCAGATCGATATTGGCTTTTACTCCATTCTTCACATGCAACAAACACAGTCATATCTCTCCTGTCATAAAATAGAAACCTTCCACAACTCTCTCGCCACTCTAGACTTTGTCATTTTCCTCTCTCTCTTTATTCAAACTATAAAAATAAAACTCCACGTTTATTTCTTATATTTCCATCTTAATATGTTACTGTCTGCCATTTTATTGAAACTGTTACTTGCCCAGATCAAAAGTGGTCAGATACCTTGATTCAGTGAACATTTTTTTTGTTGTCGTTCTTATACTATTCATTCTGTTTACTGTACTTGAAACTAGTTGCTTTTTACAAGTATTAAAATCTATCTTCTCTCAACTTTTGATGACCCCACTCTAGCTGGCGTTGCATTATTTTTCTCTGACCATAAGTTAATTGTGATGCAACTTTAGGATTCTTTCTTTGACTCTTGTAGTGAATGTTTCCATATACAACGGGGGACCAAAAAACTGGAATCTGTTTTTAAAGAATGTGTATTTATTCTTACATGCTTAAACTTCCAAAGAAGTCTCCATTTTATGCAATACACCCATCGAGACACTTTTTCCACTGCTCAAAACAGTTTTTTAATTTGTCAATTTTGATGTCTTTTAATGTTTCTGGCATTTTTTTGTTTTATCTCTTCCACATTGGCAACACGTTTCCCTTTGAGAACTTTTTTCATTGGGAAACTAAAGAAGAAAAAAAAAGTCGCTCAGAGCGAGACCAAGAAGGATGATGGGCATGGGTTTCATTCTGGTTTTAGTCAAAAATTGCTGAACACTCAGTGTGGTGTGGGCAGGTACACTTGTAAATGATCCATCATGAAATGTGAAAACGCATAGAAAAAAAATCTCCAAAAAGAAAAAAAAATATCACTGGAGCCGAATTGAGCCTCTCACAACAGTGTTGGCTGGTACACTGATGGTGATGGGTTCCTAGAACACTTTCTTAGTGGAGGAAGCCTGTACAAGGGGCCCACCCATCAAAAGATAATTTCATTTTTGGAGGGGACCCCCTCATATGAACAGTCAAACATCTGAATGACTTCTGATGTTGCTGGGATTCTTCTTTATATGAGTCTTGTTGGTAGGCAAGATTGTCTTTTTCTATAAAATTGAAAATTTAAGAAAGCTGCTTTCCAATTTGTCAGGATAAGGAGTCCACGGTGTTCTTAGCCTCATAGAACAGAAACAGTAAAAAAGAGTGAACAAACATGGATATATAATATGTTCATGTAGTGATATCTGCTAAGAAAATACGAAAAAGGGCAGTGTAATAGGAAGTAGCAAGTGTAATGTCTTAATTAAAATGATCAGAAATCACCAGACTGAGGAAACCCAAGGGGACCAGAATGCTAAAAGTGTGAAGCAGAAACCATGAAAATGTCTTAGGAAGAGCATTCCAAGCAAGAGGAACAGCCCATGCCAAAGCCTCGATGCAGGCACAACCTGGCAGACACCTTTCTGAGAAGGATGGTACAGCCAATTGGAATGCATGCTCTAACTGGAGTGGTGGACATGAGGTTAGAGGGCAGCCAAGGGCCAGGACCAGAAAGCACTGGAGTTAATTTCATGTGTCATAGAAGTATGTGGAGTGTTTTCTGCAGGGAAAGTATACATATAATCTTGAGTAGCTTTTGAAAATATGACGCCAGGTCCTGTATGAAGAAGAGATTTTTAGAAAATCAAATGAAGAAAAGAGAAAAGTAGATTGGGAGACTTTGGTGGCTTGCAGTCAAGTTCTATTAATTATTATGGTGAGATATGATGAGATCATGATATATTTTCCAAGAGCTTATAACACTTGATGATTGATGAGCTATGAGGTATGACTTCTAGATTTTGGACCTTTCGATTAAATAAATGTCAGTGATATTTATGAAATGGAAAAATGGAGGAGTTGGAAACTTCGAAGAGGATGAAATGAAGAATCATCTTGTGGACATGTCCATTTGGACATGTCTATGGGACATCAAAAAGAAGAGAAGTGGGTTAAATAATTTAAGATACAGTAACGACAGCTGGAAATGTAAACTGACACTCAGGTAGTAAATGCACATACAGAATGGAGCAATTTTAATACTAAGTAGCAAACAACTATTAAGCAAATAAGAAAAGGATGACCCAGTAAAGGAGAAAAAGAAGGGTAGAGAAAAGAGAAGAAAAGCTGGGATTATGGCATGCTGGAAGACATATGAATAAGGTGTTTCAAGAAAGCATGAAGCAATAAGACATAACCCAAACAAAACCAAAAATTTAATCATTGCATGCATGTGGAAGGATGCAGGTTATTGGTGCACTTGACACAAACAGTTCTGTAGAGAGAAGTCAAGCCCAAATCTGACAGGTAGCCAGAAAGATGGGAGGAAGTGGAGGCAGGGATTAGAAGCAACTCTTCTAAGGAATTGTGCTATATGAGAAACAGATGCAAGAGTTGAGTCAGAAAATGAGATCAAAAAAGGTCCACATATCTATTTCTTTAAAAAGGGTATGTTTGTTTGCTAAAAATGGTCCAGTAGAAAGGGACAAAATGGTGATACAGAAGGGAGAAGCTATAATTAAAAAATAAAGTCCTAGGGAAAGCAAGAAGAAATGGAAGTCAGAGCAAAAATTGAGTCATTTGAAATGCACCTGAGCAGTTCATCCACTTTAACAAACAGGGAAGCTGGGCAGCTCAGGATCGGGGCAGATAGGCTGTGTCTTTCCCCATGTCTTTTGTTTTCTAAGAAGCATGAGATGAGATGTCATGAGCTAAGAGGGAGGTTGAAGTAGGAACGTTGTACCTTTGAGCAGAGAGGAGAAGATGTAAGAGAGGAGGGATGTAGTTTAACTACATAAATTTATAAGGTTGCCAAAGAAAGGAGAAAGATCCAGCTGGGAGTTGTGGGATATGTGTAGAGAGGATCTAGTTAACACAGCTGTGAGATGTCACCCTATCCAGAGTAGGGATTATGCTTTATTTTCTCTTTATCTGTTGAGCCCATCACAATGAGTAGATACTAAATGAGTGACAGCAGAGAAGTGACTGCATTGGACCAATGCTCTGGATTAGAAAATGAAAATGCTTCTTTCTAGACAAATATGTCTCGAGCAGTATAGTGAGTAAGAGTATACAACCCACTCAAGATCTTCTTTTGTGAAATGTCATTATCTCCAAGGCCATCACTGTTATTCATATTTCTATACTGCTTTCCAGTTTACAAAGTCATCATTGTGAAGTTGTATTATTTGTGAAAGATGAATTTTGAGTTTTAAACCACTTGCATAAGTGACTACTCCACTTTAAGTTATTACTTCATAGAAGTTAATGACACAGGCTTGCTTTGGAGTAAGACATTTACACAGTTGAGTCCTGGTTCAGGTAGGCGTGTGACCTGAGATATATTACCCAAAGCATCTCTGTCTCAGTATTTTATCAAGAAAATTAAAATCCTAATGCCTATTTCATATGCAAAGCTCAAAAGAAGTAAGTGTAATTGCAAAACTCTGTAGTAGCATGAGAATCAATGCAGATATCACAGATTAGAATGTCATGACAGTAATTTGTATCCAAATTACTATAAACAACTAGAAAACTGGACAAAACATATGAAAAACTGTCTTTATATAATGGGCTGCAGATAGAGAAGGACTTAACCTTGAGAGAAGGCAAACAGATGAAGTGAGCCTTACCATTGAGTGAAGTCTTGAATTTATAGGAACAGGGAGCAACATACACCTCCTGTTTCTTGTTAGATAATGGGTTTTTCAAAGGTTTGGGTGACTTTCACATCATCTAAGCATTCAATTGCTTTATATCTCAGTCTCTTCCCGATCCTCTATTTGCTTACCTAACACTAGCAATTACAGCTGAGTTTTAAAAAATCCTTTCGTTAGCAATCACTGTCATCTGGTAGAGCTTTCTTCTCTTGATTGGACTGTTGTTTTCCATCATTTTGAGTTTACCAACATAAAACAACCACCTGCTCTTTGCAACCTCATAATTACCTTTTCCCTTTCCCACTTGCAACTATATTAATTTACATTGCCCTTGGGTTAGAGTTTGAATTTAAAAGCTACACAAAATGAAGTGCCATTTTTAATGTGACATTTTCTGCTCTTGATTTTTGTGTATAGTTCATATAAGCTAGTGTCAAAGTTTTATTGTCAGAATTCAAAAAAGCTATATATTTCCTGCTGTAAAGAACATGGCTTTGAACTCATTCAAATATGTAGAACCTATTTTGGTATGTTCTTTGGTTTATAAATACAAACAAACTCTGATAGAGTTAGTCACTATTAGGAAAAACAAAAAAGAATAAAAATAGATAAACAAGGATAGCTTTTAACTTGTAATTATCTATTCAAATAAATACTGGTGCCAGGTTATTGAAAATTGTAATTTTTATTTTTAAATGGTGAAAGGCAGATAATAAATGTATACATACACTTAGCCTTGGACAGAATTACAGAGTGTACCACAAAGGGGAAGATCCAACTTAGTTTACTGTGAAGTAATAACAAATTTTAATAAATGTGCAGTATTATGAAAACAAGTGGCATACATTCTGTCACTTGATTTATAAAGTGATGAGTAAAGTAATTTGTCATCCACCATTACTTGTGCCTTGCTTATATGGCTGCTTTAGAATCAAAGCATAAGTACAGGGAAAAACTCTTAAAATGCTTCTTTAATGAAAAAAAGGAAATTACAGAAGAACATTCACTTTGAGAAATACAGGAATAAACTAGACTCTGCTACTTAAACTTTTTAAACTTTGTTTTAAATATTTATGTATGGTAGAATTTGACTCTAGAAAATTTTATAATTTTAAATTTGCAATAATAAATAAT
This sequence comes from Carlito syrichta, assembly GCF_000164805.1. Classification (NCBI taxonomy): domain Eukaryota; kingdom Metazoa; phylum Chordata; class Mammalia; order Primates; family Tarsiidae; genus Carlito; species Carlito syrichta. Next base: position 205,403 of record NW_007259579.1, on the reverse strand, counting down.
GAGACTAGCTATGAAAATTGTTTATAGTTTTCTAAATATGAAAAAAATAACGCTCTTGGTTACAATTTGTACTAACATATGTAAGAATATTTTAGTGAGAGGTTACCCCGAGTTATAACAGGTTCTTTATCAATAGTGATAGGCAATCACAAGTTATAAATCAGAGGAATATTTCAGAGAGAATATAAGCATATAGTATAATTGATTAAATAAATAACACTTAAACCATCATGGGTTCAAAATAGAAACTTTTGCTTATGGAAGATGAGGTAGCCATCTTCGCTTTATTCCTTTTGCTAAGAAGTGATACATAAGGCAAATGTAAAAAGCTCCTGAAAGATGGAGAGAAGATAGACTTGCTAGGGACTTCAGAATTTATGTACAGTGGAGAGTTCTTTGAGATTTTCTTTTTTGCCTTATATGTCCTGGACTTGGAGATGAAGAAGTCAGAACCAACAACAGACGCAGACAAAAGTAACCCCCAAAGAAGCCTGCGTTTCCATAGTCACAGAACTAGGAAAGAGAGAATTGAGCAGATAGAAAACATTCAAACAGCAACATGACTACTCCAGACAAACACTACAGAAAAAAAACCTGCGGTCCCACCTCCACACATGACAATCAAAGCCAGGAGGGGAGTAGCAAGACTGTGATTAGACATGAAGAAGTAACATCAGTACAGAATCTACAGATGCCAAATGAATAATGAGGGAATACTGTGAAGACTCAACATACTTAAATTTGACAAGTTAAATAAAATGAACCAAGTACTGAAAAATATAAACTACAATTTACCTAATAGAAAATGTATAATTTTAATAGCCCTATAACTATTAAGGAGATTAAAGTTTTAATGTTAAAACTATATCAAAAAGAAACTTCTAGGCCCAGATGGTTTCACTGGAGAATTCTGCCAAATGTTTAACAGTTAACATAATTCTGTACAATGTCTTCTAAAAACTGGGGGCAGAGGGAACACGTCACAATTTATTTTACAAAATTAGTATTACCCCAATAACAAAACCAGACAAAAAAGAAAAATGATAGCCAAAAAAAATCACAAATATAGACAAAAATTCCTCATAACATATTAGCAAATATAATTCCATAATATCTAAAACAAATTGCATTATGACAAAGTGAAGTTTGCTCCAGGGATACAACGTTGTTCCAATACTTAAAAATCAGTCAATGTATGCTATCATATTAAAAGGATAATAAAAAAAATAAATCAAATAATCACATCAATTGATGCAGAAAAACACTTAAAGTTTAGCATCTATTCATAACAAGACACTTAAAATAGAAATAAAATGAAACTCCTTTGACTTGGAAAAAATATTAAAATCTAACAGATAAGATTATACTAAATAATGAAATATTGAATATCTTCATCCTAAGAAGAGGAACAAACCAAGACTGCTCTCACCACTGTTAATTCAATATTGTACTGGGAGTTATAGTCTGTGCACCTAGGTTAGAGAAAAATATTAAAGGTGTACATATTAAAAAGAAAACTAAAACTGTCTTACTTGTAGGTAATATGATTGTCTACATGGAAAATGCCAATAATTCTTTAAAAAGAATTAATAAGTAATTTTAGTATGATGTATTTCTGTATATTAGCAATGACATGTGGACACTGAAATTAAAAATAAAATACTGTGACACGCCTGGGCAACTTGGTGAGACTTCATCTCTACAATAAATAAAAAAATTAGCCAGGAGTGGTAGCGCCGCCTGTAGTTCCAGCTACTTGGAAGGCTGAGGCGGAAGGATCGCCAGAGCCCAGCAAGTCGAGCCAGCGGTGGCCAGGAGCGGCCGCTGCACTCCAGTCTGGGCAACAGAGTGAGACTTCAACTCAAAATAAATAAAATAAAATAAAATAAAATACCATTTACAGTGACTCAAAAATGTAACATAGGTATAAATTCAACAAAACTTATACAGAATGTGCTTGCTGAAAACTACACAGTATTGATAAAAAAAATCAAAGAATATGATTACAAGAAGTATGTGAAGAGCCATACCATGTTCATAGATTGAAAGCCTCAATAAAGAAAAGCGTTAATCTACCCAGATTTTTATAGACAAGATTATAAAGATATAGACAAGATTCTAAAGCTTCTATGAAAAATAAAAATATGTAGAATATCTAAAACAATTTTGAAAATAAAACAAGCATATTGAATTTTGATTTATTACATAGCTGTATTAACCAAGACTGTGTGGTAGTGGAGAAGATATAGACACATAGACCAATAAAACAGAAATCGACTCAAACAATATGTCCAACTGGTTTTGACAAAGGAAAAACAACTCAATGGATGAAAAATTGTCTTCTCAACAAATGGTGTGTGAACAACTGGACATCCATAGGCAAAATAAACTAGCCTTGATATTAAAAAAAATGAATTCACATTATACAAAAATTAACACAAATAGGTCACAGAATTAAATATAAAAGTGAAATTAACATTTCAGAGAAAAAAGTTACAGGAGAAAATTTTCAGTATCTAGGGCTAGCTAGATTTATTAGACTTCTCACCAAAACTGTAATATATAAAAGGAAAAATTGATATATTTAACTTTACCCAAATTAAACATTTTTGCTTTGTAAAAGATTCTGTTGAGGATGAAAAGTTAGAGAGTAGCAGACCATATTGGCAAGCTGAACATCTGACAAAGAAATCATATTTAGAATACATAAAGAACTCTAAAAACTCAACAATAAAAGACCAAACAATTCAATGGGCAAAATACATGAAGAGATTTCACTATTTCTGTATTATTTCTTTCAATTGTATGTGAATTTCCAATTATTTTAAAATAAAAGTTTTACTAAAACATAGATTATTGACTGGTCGTACACAGGCTTTATTTCATCAATTGCTTACAGAAAAAATTAAACAATGAATATGAATTAATAATTTTTTTTAATTGAGAGGCAGTATTTTGCAATGGCAAGAGCATAGGCCTTAGAGACAGAATGCAAGTTTGACTCTTGGATCTGTTGATTATTAGCTGTGACAAGTTATATTAGAAGTCACGTTTACTGATTTTATATGTAGTATTCCTTCATCTGCATCAATATGTCCTTATGTCACATAGCTTACATACATCAATTGACAATAAAAGATTGAAACATCAATTATCTTTCTAAGGTAAGATGCTATGTTACCAGAAAACTAAGAATACTGTTACCAAGCCTGATGCCAATAAAATCCTTCTAAATTTTAAAACTTTATGTTAGAGTACAGCACAATATAATGAAGAAAAATACTGAAGAAAATTGCATTCTGTCAATAGCTATTCAGTGGGATGTCTTTATGGATGCTATGTAGTTACCTTAAATTCTGGATAATTTAGTACCATGCCTTAGGACCAGGGAGAATACAAAAATTTATTACGAATTTGGTCTAAAGTCTAACTTTTCAAAAAAACCCATAATCTTGTAACACTAAACACTAATGGTTACTAATACAAATATGCCATGAGCAGACCTTTGTAAAAAGTACTCAAATTTACAGCCATGTTTATTTTAATATTATAATTTATCCTGTTACCTTGGCTATTGGTTCAATATGAACTTGAAAAAGAAAGACAGCTACTGAATCAATTACTGCATTAACCCAAAACAGCATTAGAGTTGCCAATTTAAACTGAAGGAAATAAACTGACCAAAATTAATAAACAGTTACAGTACAGAAATGTCTCTTTTTTTCAAATCTTCTTGCAGATTAACACCAAGAATCTCAGACGCACTCTGAATCACATTTCTGGTCGTGCTGTAGTACATTGCCAAAACTTTTTTATACAGTATCTACACACACACACACACACACAAAAGGTGATTAACTGATCATTACACTGTTATTTATGTATGGAGAATATTACTTTAAAGTTTTTAGATTATAATTAATTTTTAAGAAGAGGTTCACTAGCTTCATGAAACTTTTAATTTTTTGTAAAAAAAAATTCAGGCCGGGCTTGGTGGCTCAACCTGTAATCCCATGCCTTGGGAGGCAGAGGTGAGTGGATTGCCTGAGCCCGCGGGTTCGAGATCCGCCTGGGCAGCTTGGTGAGACCTCATCTCTACAATAAATCAAAAAAATTAGCT
>NW_007259579.1:180925-201263 GCF_000164805.1 Carlito syrichta | reverse complement strand
GTCGGGGGGACAGAGTGAGACTCCAACTCAAAAAAAAAAAAAAAAAAAAAAATTTCAGAGAAAGTCACAAAAGATACTCTGTTTTCCCTTTAATAATAAACCTACGTTCATAATCTTCCCATTTAATATACCATTTTCGATAAGAATAATTATCAACTAGAAAAAGTAAAGAAAAATTATACCATATGACATAACTAGCTTAAACTACTTCTCTTTGGCTCTTTGCAGAAAGTTTGCTAATCTTTGTATAAATGTATCATGTTTATTTCTTGTATAGTATAAATTTTACTATTACATAGATCAAGTATTTGTGGTCTATAACATACAAAAAATGAGAAAAGCTAAACAAATGTCATACAAGTATTTGTAAATCATGAAAACCTGCCTACTAAAAATTAATATATTGATTTTTCTTCCTTTAGAGATATACTCAGAAGTGAGATTGTTAGATCAAAAGGTAGTTCTATTTTTAGTTCTTTGAGAAATCTATATACAGTTTTTCACAGAGGTACTAATTTACATTCCCACCAGCAATGTATCAGTGTTCCCTTTTCTTTGGATACAAACTTTTTTTTTTTTTTTTTTTTTGAGTTGGAGTCTCACTCTGTCGCCCAGACTGGAGTGCAGTAGCCGCTCCCAGCCACCGCAGCCTCGACCTGCTGGGCTCCGGCGATCCTTCCGCCTCAGCCTTCCGAGTAGCCGGAATTACAGGCATGTTCTACCATGCCCGGCTGATTTTTTGATTTATTGTAGAGATGAGGTCTCGTTGCCCGGGCGGGTCTCGAACCTGCGGTCTCAGGCAATCCACTGACCTCAGCCTCCCAAAGGCGCGGGATTACAGGCTGAGCCACTGAGCCCGGCTCTACAAACTTTTAAAAAAGAAAAAAAAAATTTAAAAAAGTATTAAGCAAATTAAAAGCATAATTGACTTAAACGGTAAAAAGAAACATTCAAAATAAATTCAGTCAGATATCACAGAAGTAAAAGGAAACAAAGTCATACCAGGTGAATGTGATGTACATGATCACAGGAAATATCAATGTCAGAAAACTTGAACTTAAGGCAAATATAATAATAATAAAGTAAAATAAAACTTTTAAAACATAATGACAGACTCAGTCATAATGAATTATTTACATGAGAGATCATGCATGTAGCTCAATTATAGCATTACAATTCACAAATAAAATAAATATTAGAATAAAACTAAAACACATACATGAAGAAACAGAAAAGCACAATAATGTAAACATCTATGTCTAAATTACTTTTGTTTCTTTTCTTAATCACTTTTTTCAGTAAGTCTGATATTGTGTAATAATGCAGAGAACATGAGTAACATAATAAATAAGATAGAAATAAATTCATAAGATTGATATGAACTTATGTAATACATAGTTCATATATATGTATGTAATTCTTGTATAATTTATCATGAAAGAATATACTTTGTAAAATGTGCATTAGATTAATAATTAATCATGTATTTAAACAAAATAAGGAAAAAAACAGTTCCAATAGTATAAATAATATAAACATATTATTTTTATAGTAAAAAATCAATAGAAAAAAGTATCAAAAATGCCTACTAAAAGGAAAACTGATTGCCTCAGATAAAATTGTAATTTAAAGACAATGTCCCATTTGATTTTTTAAAATTTATACATGAAGAAACTCACAGAAAAATTCATAATAATAAATGCATAAATAATTAAAATAGTCAAATTATAAACAAATTAAACATTCAATATAAACAATTGGAAAAACTATTAAGTACATGCCAAAGAAAGTAGAAAGAATAAATGATAATAAAAGAGATAAGTTAGCTAAAATTGGATGCTAAAACTAAAAAGTAAAGACCATGACTTCTGCTTCCCTGTAAAAATAGTAATACTTAAATAGAGAATGCAATAATTATCTTAATCAAAGATATAAAATGGGAGCATCATTTCAAAAAATTGTAACTGATAATGGGCAAATAACTACAGATTCAGAGGAAATTCAAGTATAGATATTAAAAATGTGGATCAGTTCTCTTCAAATATATTTGAAAAGCTGAATGAAATGGAAAATTGTGTAGAAAAATATAGCCTAATAAAAGCAACTGCCTATTAGGTGGGAAATCTAAAGTGACCAATTACCATATGAAAAATTTAGAAGATGTCAAGGAACAACCTGGTCTGTTCAGTTTCACAAGTGAATTCTGTCAAAACTGCAAGGAACATTTAACCACTAGTCTACTTTTATGTAGCAAATATAACACTTTCATAAAGTCTTGAAAAAGATCACCAAAAAGGAAGTTGTAGATCATTAAAGACATGAATCACTAAGACTGAGTTTTTCCCTGGAGTGCAAGAATGAATCAGTCTATTTGAAAATCCAGTAAAAATTGAACCATCTCAATGAGTACAAAGACAGGAAGGAAATATTATGACTTCTTCAAAAATAGACATTCTTAGCATATTCTTCAACCTCATATTTAATGCAGAAACACTTAAGAACCATCACAGTCAACTATCATAGTAAAAAAGCAAAAAAAAAAAAACCAAAAAACCAATAAAAACAATTCCAGGAAACCCAATAACACAAATTTAATTCATCATAGTTCTAAAAGTCTAAAAGTCATGATCAGTGAACTTATACAAGCAATAGTAATGAAGGGAATAATAAATGAAGAAGTCAAAATTATCATTGCATATAATGGAAAAGGTGAATGATAGCTAAAGTAAATACTTGTAATTTAAGAAAAATTAAGGAAATACACTGCTTTAAATTAATATTAAAAAATCAACAAGTTTTATATACAAACAACAATTTAAATTATATTTAAGGAAATACCTGATCTGTAATAAAGATAAAAATAAAAAGAGGTCAAAACATAAAGTATATTGATTTGCATAAAATGGCATTTGAGCAAATATAAGTCTACCTGTTTCAGTAAGAAGTCTGCATATTGTAAACAAAATTTATCCTTAATTTATGTTAAAATTCATTACTTTTTTAATCATTAAGAAACTTCTGGAACATGAGAGTAGCAAGTCAGATCTTAATCTATAAGATGTTAGAGATATTAACCTACAGTATTCCTAAAAATTAGCACTCATTTGAGACTATAAAGATAGATGAATGAAACAGACTGGATATTTCATAAATAAACCTGGATGCATACAGGAAGCTTAGTGCATGATAAAGAAGTTAGCATTTCAAAACAGTGGGGCAAGACAGATGATTAAAAAATAATGATATAATCACATGTAGATGCATAATTTGCAGGGCAGAGTGCAAAATAGCCCCATTTTAAAGTTATTCAGAATTTCTAGATGGCAAGACACAAAGAACAGAGCACTGAAATGAGCATGGGTCCTTTTGGGTGTGGGACTCTGTGCTACTGCACAGGTTGGACATCGCTGAGCAGCCCCTGGGAATTCCAAAATAAGTTCCAGATAAATCAATGTTCTGGGAATTAAAAATAGAACTGCAGAAGTGCTAGAATTTAAAAAATGGATATGTTATACATACAATCTTAGAATGAATTGGGAAATAGCAAAACCAAGCATCCCTAAAGGAAAAGATAATTACAGTTGTAGAGACAAAATTTAAATTCTGAGAAAAAAATTGCCCAATTAAAAAAATGAGCAGGGACGAAAATTTGCAACAATTATAGTAGGCAAATACAGAAAAATGATGTCAACAGACAGTTCCTAGTAATGGAATCCAAACAACTGAAACATTTAAGAAATATACGTAATCTCACTTACAATTAAATAAATACAGTTAAAATGACAACAGAGAAGTTTTAAAAACACTTGATTGCCAAAGATCAAGCAGTTAGACATGGTTCAATTTTTTGTTCTTGGTTAGGTACATTTTATAGTACAGAAATACTGATTGGTGAAACCTCTTGGAAGTACTTTGATCATAGTTGTCAAATACTTCTAGGTGTCTAGCCAACGTATATACTTGCACGTGCATAGAAAGATGAATCAGACAATGTTTACTGTAACAAAAAGTTATTAGAAATCATTTACAAAGCTATCTGTGATACATACCTTAAATTAACTGTGGTATATTTGCAATAGAATATTCTCCAAATATTCAAAAGAGTGCAATAATTCTAAATTTATTAATATGAGAAGACCTTCAAGAGTCTTTTTTTGAGTGGAAAAACAAGTTACTTAAATACGTACATATGCCTGAGCCCACGGATTTGAGACCCGCCTGGGCAACTTGGTGAGACCTCATCTCTACAATAAATAAAAAAATTAACCTGGTGTGGTAGTGTCTGTAGTTCCAGTTACATGGAAGTCTGAGGCAGAAGGATCGCCGGAGCCCAGAGGTAGAGGCTGCAGTGGATGGGAGCTGCCACTGCACTCCAGTCTGGGTGACAGAATGAGACTCCAACTCAAAAAAAAAAAAAAAGATGTGTGCATACCATGCATTATATTGTGTGTATACATACATATGAACATGAGTATAAAAATTGGGTACAGAAGTTAATATTTATATTTTCTGAAAGGATATAGTATGTTAGGCTCAGGGGGACGTAGTACTCACCTTCCCCCATCTGCCCCCACCCACTGATCCCCTGTGCGCCCCTCCACCCCAAACCCACAACCGCATACCTCACTTGAAGCTTCCTGGAACCTGCCAGCAGCTGCCGAGAAGGGCCAGACAGAGACTTTCCAACCCACGCCGGATGCAACGCTTTGTCTCCCCACTTCATTGCCACCCCCAACACCCTCCCAAACACAGCACCCTTAAAAACCCAAGCCTGCCCCTCCTTGGACGCGACTCCCCTGGCCCATCTTTCTGGACCATGGAACCTCGCCCAGGAGTTTCTCCCCCAATAAATGCTTGGTTTATACCGGCCCTTTGTCCTGTGCCTCTTTCGGTATCTCCAAACGTTACACAGGAAACTCAAAATAAGTTGCTTGCAGTTATGAAAGAAAGCTACTTGTTCATATACAAACAACATGAATGTTTTGGTCACGTATGCATTGCTAGTTGAATATATAGATTTTATGGAATATTTATATATATATACTTGAATGGCTTATTTGCTAATGCTCAGCTCTATCAAAGTATCTAAGGTAAATTTTAGTACCCATGTTACTTTAAACATTATCTAGATTAATAGATTGATTTTAAGGTCAGCAATAACATCCACCACAAAGTGAGTGGGCATACAAACAGGAATGTTGAACAAGGAACTACTTCCAACTTTGTCTCTGGATGGATTCAAGCCATCTGAAACCTCTCACCAGAGAGGAGATTAGTTAAGCTCAAATGTCTCTGTCTGTCTGTACGTATTTATATATATGTATGTATGTGAGCAGGAAACTGATGATAGCATGCTAAAGATCACGTATTATTAGACCTCAGCAAAAGGTGTGGGAAACTGACCACAGTGACACTATTCTGTTGGCCTCCGTGCATCTCTTGGAAGCAAAGTCTCACCCTATCATGGTAAACTATATTCCTGTTGGTAAAAGAGACACAGATAACTTAACCACCCAGAGTGTAAGGGGCAATCAATTCACCTTAGTAAACCTCATATACAAGCAAACATCTAAAATGATGGTGGAGAACAGTATGGGGGTTATTTCTTGGGTTACTGAAAAGGCTTTAACTCTACCTATACTTGTGGCACTTGAGTTGCTTATGGTTATAACTCTCATTGGGAAGCACTGAGAAAAATATAGTTAATTTAATGAGATAAGTGTCACTGAATAAAGCAAAAACTTTTATTGTGTCAGCCATGTTGCAACTCAAATGTCAAGGTTTCACATCTGTAAACCACCTTAAGATGAATTTACTTAACAAAAGATTCTGAAGGCTAAAAACAAAATTTTTCATCAACTATGCATAATTCTCATTTTCTTTTACTCCATGTTGCTAAGGTTTTTGAATAATGTAGATTTAACTTGTCTGTTGATTTTTATTTTCACTTGATCAATTTGCTTCACTTTAATTTTTCTGATTTTGTTTTTCTTTTTTGCTGTAGTGTTGCACAAATTCTCAACTGCGCTGTCAGCTTATATCCTTAAGTTCTTTTCTCACAACAAAGAAAATTAAGGAATGTGGATGACAAGGATGAGTGAAAGAAGTTTATTAAGCAGCAGGAAGTTCTCAAGAAAGAGGTGCCCTGAAATGGGTTATTGGCAGTGGGGGAGTGTTCTGGGTTTTTCTCTGTCCCTTCTAGGGTCATTTTCTTATTTGCATCTTACCCATCTCTCATCCTCCTAGTTGTTTTCTGGTCCCAGTCTTTATTGTGCATGTGTGCCCTTGTCCAAAGTTACTCTGTCTTGATTATTGCCCATAAGTACGACAGAAAAACCCACTGGAGTGCGGGTAAACCCTCAATGCTAATGTCATGCTAATGATATTATAATAAGCTTAGGTCATGTTAGGACACCCAGTTAAGCTATTAAACCTGCGCCAAATGGCAAAAAGTCCCTTTGAACAAAGAGGATGTTCTTAACCACATTAACCACATTTTCAATTGTTAGTTAGATAATAGGGATGGGCAGGGGTGTTCCCACAGGTGTTACTTCCCCCTCGAGACCCTCCCTGTCTAACTGCCTAGCCAGCTTCTGCCTACCTCCTCTCTCAATAGTCTATTTAAGAAGCGCTTTTATGAGAAGATAAATAAAGAAAACTAATAAGGAAAATTCCCTGTCATATAAAATTCACAGTATTAAATACCCTTGCTTAATGTATTTTTTAAAAAATGAAAACTTGAAAACACGAGTGTGAAATAAAGTATACTTATACATCATATTATTTTAAAGGCCCAAACAAAGCTTCTAGAAAACAAAACTTTAGCAATTAAAGTTTTAAAATGGATTTTAATATGAACTAGACTTAACAGAAAAGAAGATGAATAAAATCAAATTTAGATCAAATAGAAAAGACAGAGCAAAGACCACAGAATTCTAACATCCTTTTAGAAAGGGAGGAGACAGAAAATGAAGGAGAGAAACATTTGAAAAGATAAAAAGGATTTAAAATGCTGAAATCCTCCCAATTGGGATGAATAAAATGCTTACACACCAAAACATATTACATCAAAAATGCAGGATAGGTTAGCAACTTCTGTAGCAGCCTGATGAAAGTGACAAAACACAAATAAAGTTTAAGGAAATTGAAGATATATTGTAAGTAAAAAGAAGAGAACTCCAAGAGAAAGATAATATCACATGAAGCTAAAAATTAACTCACATGTTGTAAAAATGCATTTGAAAAATAACTTATGATCCAGGAGGGAATGAATGGCAACAACGCGTTCTAACTTGTTCCTGGTGGAAAAGGAGGATGACATTGATCGATGTTAGACTTTTAAGATAACCACTGAAGGAATGGAAATAAAGAGCATAGTTTGAAATTAGTAGATTAAAAACAGAGAGAGAATAAAATTCTAAATTCAAATGGTAGAAGGATATTTAAAAAACAGACAATCAAGTATTATAGGACAAATAAAAGCACACAAGAAGATGGTAGAAATAAAGTCAAATATTTCGTTAATTACAATAGTTGGAAAAGTATTAAATGATGAAACTAAAAAAGTTTGCTGTTAGGTATTTAAAAATAATTTATTTATCAGTTATTTACAAGATGCACACAAAACATATTGTATCAAAATGCTGAAACAAAAAGAATAGGAAAATATTTACCAATAAAATATCAAGTAAAAGAAAATTGATATTTATTTGTAATACTGGAAAAAATGGAGTTTAAGAAAAAAATGCTAGGTATTTTAAATAGTAAATTTTAGTGCAGCTAAATATGTAATTATAATTAAGATAATTTAAGTATATGAACAAAATTAACATATAATTATAATTATAGTGTACATTTAATAATACACCCTAGTAATGGGAAATTAACAAAACACTTTGAAATGTACACATTCATAATTATAGAGGGAGTGTCTAAAAGGCATCTTTCAGTAACAATAATATAGCAGACAAAAAATCAGTAATAGTATAGAATGTTTAAATATAATAAGACATATAATCACATATAAATAAATAACTGAACTGCACAACTGCATAATGAAAAAAATTTTGTCAATTATAAATAGTACATTTTTATACAGTTGAAATCGTACTTTTTTTTTTTTTAGTTGGAGTCTCACTCTGTCACCCAGACTGGAGTGCAGTGACACGCACGCTCCTGGCCACCGCAGCCTCGACCTGCTGGGCTCCAGCAATCCTTCCGCCTCAGCCTCCCAAGTAGCTGGAACTACAGGTGCACGCTACCATGTCTGGCTAATTTTTTGATTTATTGTAGAGATGAGGTCTTGCCAAGTTGCCCAGGTGGATCTGGAAACTGCGGGCTCAGGCAATCCACTCACCTCAGCCTCCCAAAGCGCTGGGATTATAGGCTGAGCCACCGAGTCTGGCTACATTTTTATACCATTGTCTATGTTTTATATTATTAAGCAAGTCTCAACTAATTTCAAAGGATCTGCATTATACAGGTCTATCTCTAGTCCCTGTATATCTAGAAAATTCACATATATTTTACTACAGGTACAAATACTCTTTCTTTGTCAAGATAAATAGACAATTACTGTCCCAAATGATCAAGCCTGATGAAAAAAGATAGGTTACAAAAAAAAATTAGGAATACAAAAATGCTGCAAATACAAATATAAAATAAATAAGAATTAAATGTAATAATTAAGAAAAAACTGGAAAAGAAGGGTAGAAGAGTAAATCAGATTTACAAATATAACGAGACACAGGAGAGATTCGAATTATGAGGGACTCTGACTCATCATTTGTGAATTTGAAGATGAAGGTAGGGGGTATGAATCAAGGCATGTGGTTAGCTTCTGGAGGCTGGGAACAGCCTTTGGCTGATGGTCAGCAAGGAAATGGGAACCTTAGTATTACAACTGCAAAAAATTATATTTTGCCAACAGTCTGAATGTTCAAAAAAATGAATACTTCCTTAGAGTCTCCAGAAATAAATGTGTGTTTGAATACATATTAAAAATCTGTATACTCAATATATTTACATTTATAAACCATATATATAGACCATCCATCAAATTATGAAACTGCACATTAACATAATCAGATATAACTGAAATTCATGTGCCAAGAATAACGCAACAATTGAAAATTATAGGCTAAAATCACTTGAAAACTTAGACTCAAAAATAATAAAAGAAATGATAAGCAAACTAATTTCACCAATATGTAAAAAACAATTCACCATAAATAGATTTATCTTAAGAAGTGATACAACTTTGAAAATGTATCAACTTAATTTATCAAATTTATAAAGGAGAACATCATGAGTCATATATGCAGGAAAAAGTTGATCAAGTTTGACATCTATATGCTATTAAAACTCTTGCCAAATAAGAAACCAAATGATACTTTCATAATTGATAAAAGATATGTACCAAAGCCTTAAAAAAATTAAGAAATGTATCTATAAAAAGCAAAAAAAAAAAAAAACCATCAAAACTCATTATCTTTACCATCATTTCTATTGATCACTAACTTGTATGCTCTAACCAGTGCAATAAGTCAAGGGGGTAGAAAAGCATAAAAAATAAAAAGAAGACAAATTTCAATCTATATTTTACTTTTATGACAATATGATTATATAGAGAGAACATTCTGAACAATCTATAGATAGTTAATAGAATTAATCATAGAAATTAGCAAAATTTCTGCATGTAAGGTCAATATACAGAAGAATGTATATCTATGTATCAAAAATAAACAAGAAAATAAGTGAAACATTGTAATAGCCATTTTACCGGTAGCATTATTTGGAAATAAATCTTCATAAAAGAGGAAATTCAATGGTCAGTCAACATTGGAAAATATGCCCTACTTCATTAACAATAAAAAAACACAAATCAATAGTATAAATAATTTCTATTCCACATCCTCAGATTGGCATAATGTAAGATGTTTTAAGTGCTGATGAGAATGTAAGCAATAAAAAGTCACAAAATTGCTAATCTGTTAATGGTACAAACTATGGAAAAACTTGACATTGACATGTAGATATGAACATGTGTATATCCTACAACTCAGCAGTATAATAGAAAAAGATTATTTCACAATGATACCAGACAAGACATATAACAACAGCATAATTCACAACAGCACTATCTGTAAAAGCAACACCTGGGACAACCTACATTGTCTATCTGATGAATAAATAATTGTGAAATATTCAGTCAATGGGATTCTATCTTCAGTGAAAATAAAAGTAGATTGCCTACATATAACAAGCACTAACCTCAAACATTCAATGTTGAACAGAGTCAAAAATAAGCATTAATTCCATTTATATGTAGTTCCAACTCAAAACTCAAATCTTTTACTTAGACACACACGTATGCTAAAGCTATTGAGGAAGGAAAAGAGGTAATTAACACAAAAATCGAGATGATAATTACTTCTGGGGAATATCTTATCAGCCAGGATTGACAACTGACAAAGTACTGACAAATTACTGACAATGTTTTAAATTGATAGAAACGTGAATATACATTTATTTTATTATTATTTAAACTCTATTTAATTTATTCTTAAACATATATACTCTGTTCTGTTTCAATCTTATATTTCAGAATAAAATATTTCAAAGGATATTCAGGAAGAGTGGGATTTATTAAAAAATAATTTATGTAAAAATAAAGATATGATAATTTTAAAATGTTTTTATTTAAAGATGTGGGGTAGAAGTCAGGATTAGGTACATAAATAATGTGTGTACAGGTGAAGTGTGGGCCTTCAACTGGACCTCTCTTCTCTGGTTTAGGATCAGATACTCTGTGTGTTATTACTTGCCCCCCACCTTCTTCTCTCGCCTGGCAGTGTCCTGTAACTCCTGATTCCTCCCTTGTGCTTTCCTGATTAATAGTCAGGTCCCACTTATGGGTTAGAACATGTGATATTCAGTTCTTTTTTTTCTGTGATAAATCGCTAAGAATGTTTGTCTATAATTCTATCCAGTTTGCTGAGAAGTTCATGATTTTGTCCTTTATGACTGTGTAATATTCTATCATGTATATGTACCACATTTCCTTTATCCAGTCTAGTTTCTATAGGCAAAGGGGTTGGTTCATGTTTTTGTTATTGTGAATAGTGTGGCAATAAACATGTGTGTTCTGGAGACTTTTTTGTAGAACGATTTGTGTTCCTCTGCGTATATTTGCAGAAGGGGAATTGCTGGATCGTATGCAAGACAATTTTTAGTTCCTTTAGATATCACCACACCATTTTCTATAGAGGTTAGACTAGTTTGGACACCAGCCAACAGCGTGGAAGTGTTCCCTTTTCTCCACACCTGTGCCAACATCTTTAGTTTTTTGATTTATTAATGATGGCCATCCTTACTGGGTTAAGATGATATCTCAGTGTGGTTTTGATTTGCATTTTTCTGATGATTAGTGAAGCTGAGGATTTTTTCATGCATCTGTTGACTGCTTGTGTGTCTTATTTTGAGAAGTGTCTATTCATGTCCTCTGCCCATTTTTAAATAGGGTTGTTTGTTTGTTTGTTTGTTTGTTTTCTTTCAGCTCATTTGAGTTCCTTGTAGATCCCAGATATTAAGCCTTTGTTAAATACACAGCTAGCAGTTTTTTTTTTTTTCCCTACTCTGTGAGTTGTCTCCTCTCTTTCTCCATGTCTTCTTTTGCTGTGCAAAAGCTTTTCAGTTTGATGAGGTCCCACCTGTCTAGCTTATTTTGTATGGCATATGCTTTTAGGGATTTGATCAAGAATTAGTTGCCTGTCTCCTTTGTTTTCTTCCATGATTCTAATATTTTGAGATTTTATGCTTAGGTCTTGATCCATTTAGAGTTGACTTTTGTATATGGTGATAGGTAGAGGTCCTGCTTCATTTTTCTGTATGAGGTCAGTCAGTTTTTTATATTAATGAGAAGCACACAAATTTTTGTACTATTTTTGAGTGATAGGAAATATCTAGTTTTCATATAAGAATTAGATCAAATGGAATATATTTAAGTTTGCAAAATGAATTTAAAAACATACGTGCACATATATTCACAACAAATAGTTTTTTTAATGTTTAAATAATTACTTATATCTGACATTTCTGAAACATTTTCAATGCAACATGCATTATGGCTAGGCAATTTACATGTAACATCTTAGTTAATTGCAGTTTCTTCACAGAGTCAATATTTTTTGTTGTTATTGATATAGATTAGACAATGGAAATATCCCTAGTTTCAGAAATTTTAATAGATGTTTAGGGGTAAGTAATGCTTTCTATGTTCTTGTTTACACAGTTCTTATTGCATACATTTTTAGTGCTTTGTTTAGAAATAATTTGCATACTATATAATTCACTCATTTCAAATGTAGAATTAAATGATGTTAGTAAAATTATAGAGTTGTGCAAATATCACCACTGTACATAGAACATTTCTATCACACCCCACATTTTTTTTCAGATCTGTTTTAGTTAATATCTGCTACCAATATAAGCCAAGACAACCACTGGTCTTCTTTCTGTCTCTATAAATTTGTGTTTTTCTATATATTTCATATAAATGGATTAATGTAACATGTAGTCTTTCTTTCTGGCTTCTAGCACTTATAATGTGTTTGAATTTCATCCATATTGTAGCATGTCCCAATAGTTCTTTACTTTTCATTGCTAAATAATATGTATATCATTTTATAGATATAACATATTTTGTTTTTCCATTCGTCAGTTAATGGAATTTGGTTTTGTCCAGGTTTAGGTTATTAGGACAAATGCTTCTTTCTTTCTGTGACTGTATTTTTGCATTTTTCTTAGATAAATTGGAGGTAGAATTGCATTATCTTACGGTAATCTACATTTAGCTATCTAAGAAACTGCCAAACTGTTTTCCGAATCAGTTGTAACATTCCATATTCTCACCTGAAAGTATTTGAGGGCTCCAGTTCCTCCACATTCTTGATGGTATTTTTATTTGATTGTTTTTTTGTTTAATCCATTCTAGTGGTTATGAAGTGGTATCTCGTGCTTTTGAATTACATTTCCATAATGTCTGATGATCTTGCTTTTTTAGATACTACTTGCCAATAATATATCTTCTCTGATGATGTAGACACTCAAGTATTTTCTTTTTCTTTTTTTTTTTTTTTTTTGGAGTTGGAGTCTCACTCTGTCACCCAGACTGGAGTGCAGTGGCCGAGAGCGGCCACTGCAGCCTCGACCTGCTGGGCTCCGGCGATCCTTCTGCCTCAGCCTTCCAAGTAGCTGGAACTACAGGTGTTCGCTACCATGCCTGGCTAAATTTTGAGTTTTTGTAGAGATGAGGTCTCACCTAGTTGCCCAGGTGGGTCTCAAACCTGCGGAAAGTATTTTCATTTTTAAATTGGATAATTTGTCTTCTTCTTATAGAATTCTTTATGTTCTTTATGTAGACTGAATGCAAGTTATTTATCAAATAAATGCTTTGCAAATGTTTTCTCCCTGTCACTCTCTTGTCTTTTCATTTTGTAAGTAGTGTCTTTTGAAGTGCAAAGTTTAAAATTTTAATGAAGTTCAATTTGTCCTCCTTTTTCCTTCTAAAGATCATACTTTGGTGCTATATCTAACTCTTGACCAATGCAGAATAATTATAATTTGCTCTAATATTTACTATTATTTTCTCCATTTTACAGATATATGTGACAGCCAGAAATCATGTAGTGGGTAATTGGTGGAGCCAAGATACGAAACCCAGCATTCTGGCACTAGCTGCTATATGCTTCAACTCTGTGCAACATTGCATAGTTATACTATATATCTGCTCTATACATAAATATGAAGTGTTTTGAAATTTTAAAAATGACAGTAATCATGCAGGTGTGCAGTTTACAGATCAACATAACAGGCAACTGTCTCTACTCTTCAGATACTCTTCATGAATATGGAAAAAGAGTGAACTTCAAAGTTATTTAAATTAAGTAATCCTGACCCTGTACTGAATATTTACCATTGTCTTTATGTAAAACAAACACTCCCTCTTTGGTTGGCTGTTGTCTATTGTCAATGACAGTCTATGCCTCTACTTTCCATGGCTTTTTACCTATTTCAGAGTCATGAAATTCTGCTCAGAACTTTGTCATTCTCTCTTTTTCTTTTTATAAATACAAATATTTGTATATATTTCTAAGGTATATGTGACATTTTGTTACATGCATAGATTGTGTACTGATCAAGTTAGAGGATTTGAGGTGTCCACCACTTTAAGTATTTATCATTTGTATGTATTGGGAGTATTTCAAGTCCTCTCTTTTAGCTATTTTGAAACATATAATACATTGTTGTTACCTATAGTCACAGCTACTCTGCTATCAAGCAGTATGACTTATTCCTTGTACCTAATTGGATGTTTGCACTCATTAACCAATCTCACTTCATCACCTCCCTCACCTACACACCCTTCTCAGCCTCTTGTATTTATCATTCTACCCTCTACCTCCATGAGATCAAATTTTTAGTTCCCACATATAAGTGAGAACATGTATTATTTGTCTTTCTGTGCCTATTTCACTTAATACAATGACCTCCAATTCTATCCATGTTGCTGAAAATGACATGATTTCATGCTTCCAAGTTGAATATTTTCTTTATCTATTCATCCATTGATGGACACTTAGGAGAAACACTTTGGACATTGACCTAGACCATATTTTATGAATAAAACCTCAAAAGCACAGGCAATAAGAGCAAAAGTAGACAAATGAGACTACAATAAGCTAAAATTTTCTGCACAGCAAAGTAAAAGAAACAAGAAAATGATGAGACTGAATGGGAGAAAGTATTTGCAAAATATTCTCCTGATAAGGGACAAATATTCAGAATATACAAGGAATTCAAACTACTCTGCAGTGGAAAAGAAATAATAACAATTCTATTAAAAATTAAACAAGGGACATACAAATGGCCAACAGGTATATGAAAAAATGTTCAACATCACTAATCATCAGGAGATGCAAAACAAAGCCACAGTGAGATACCCTTTTACCCCAGTTAAAGTGGTCATCAATAAAAATAATAATAATAACAGATACTGGTGGGGATGCAGAAAAACAGGAACTCTTAGACACTGTTTATGGAAATATAAATTAGTATAGTCACTATGAAAAACACTATGAAGTATTATCAATAATTTAAAATTAGATGTACCATCCAATCCAGCAATCTCATTACGGATATTTTTACAAAGGGAAAGAAATCAGTTTATCAAAAGGATATCTGCACTTCCATGTTTATTGCAGCATTGTCATTATTCTTACTGTCTTTTTCCCCCCCACTGTTTAGCTTTTTTTGCCTAGGCAATTTTATACACTTATATTCTGAGACATGAAATGTAAGTTACAAAGATAGTTGGGATGATTTGGTTTAATGTCCAGTAAAAGTAACCTAAGGGAGGAGACAGATGTTCTAGAAAGTTCTCTGTTCCTCTAAAGAGCATTGTGGCATTCGCCATCACTTAATTCTCAAGTACCTTCCCAGAATCATAACATTCTATGGTTATAATCCATGACCTATAATAGAGGTACCATATGTAGAAAAGAGAAATTGATTTTAAGTGGGAAGATCCCAGAAACCTTTACTGAGGTGATATTTGAGCTGTGACAGATACTTGCAGCCCCTTTTATTGCTTTTAAGACCCATTTTCTTATACAGACCTTGAGAAAGGTTTAAAGTTTATTGCTGAACAGATTCTATGAAGCTTCACCATGGCCTGTCTTCTTGATTTTACAGGTATCTAATGAGATTAATGGCCTGATGGATCACTGTGCTTTAATGATAAATAATAAGAAACTCCAGGGATGTGGCAATTCCTATGCTATCCCTGACTCATATAGAAACCTTTATTTTGTTCCTCCTTTTTCCTCCCACTCAAAGTAAAGGCCAAATCAGTAAAAGGTCAAGCTGACTGGTATGGATTATTATAATATTGTTCTCAACCTGTCCAGAGATCAATAGTGGATGTCATCATCCATTTTCCTGAAACATAAGACACTAACTTCATTATCTTAATACATTAAAGAAAGCAAAGCCTAAGGCTATACCAATTTCCTACTTCTATTCTCATAACTACCATTTGAACTTTTAAAATCTGTGCATTAAAATGCTTTCTAGTAATTTCTCATTGGTGTTGCTTAAGTGTAGAATCTGAGTCAAGCCCTCCAATCTACTTGGGATGATATGTGTTTCAGATTTCTGTTTAAGAAAAGACTAAGCAATTACACTCTTTTCAGAAACTCTAGAAAAAGAGACATGCCCATAATATACACCTTTCCTAAGCCCCTCGCCTATTAAATACAAATGCTGACTATTATAATAATTGTGATTGGGAAATAACTGTAAATAGCTCTTCTCTGGTCACATATCCCACAATTCCCCAGTTCTTCTGGCAAGATAAGCAATTTTGGCAAGCATGAAAATGAAAATATTATCTGAAGAGTATAAAACATTTAACATATGCCTGTCTACAATCACTTCAGAACAAGGTTTTAAATTGATTAGTTGTGAGACAAAGTCAATGATTCAATACACCTAAAATTGTATTACTTTCTTGTCATGTTGGGACTAATATCTATTTTGCAAGCTTTTTGAAAAGAATAAATGCAGATCTACTTATTTGAATGCCTGGATAACACATGGTATCTACTCAATACAATTTGGTTTTGTTTGTTTATATTATAAATTTCAAAGGTTTGTTAGGGCCAGTCCAATTATCAGCATCAATAGCATCTCAATAGCTACAGAGTGAAAGTATTATACCGAATGTAATGTAATAATATTATATTTACTAAAATATTCTGTATTTAGGACAGTATGATGATTTTAAAATGTACCAAAACACAATACACTATAGTACACTCTAAATGTTCTTCCTTTTACAGCAAAGAATTCAGTTTTCATAATTTACTACCAAAGTGAAAGCCTCTTACTACTTAAAAGAAATGTAAAATGATTCAAATGTTAATTGTATAGAAATCTTATGGGCTAGTGTATGCCCATAGTCCTATTTGAAAGGCAGAGATGGAAAGATAGATTGCTTGAGCCCAGGAATTTGAGCCCAGCCTGAACAACACAACAAGACCCCTGTCTTAAAAAAAAAAACAAAAACAAAAACAAAAAAAGTTCTTAACACTAGAATTTAAAGTTAACCACCACTTAAAAATAATCTTCACATATCTGAATCACTGTGATATTGAACCTTAAGGAATTAATTGTATGTGACAACTTAAAATATTTTATGTTTTGTTTGTAAAAATTATTTATTTTATCTGTTTTTATTTATTGTAGAGATCAGTTCTCACTATAATGCCAAGGCAGGTTTCAAACTCCTGGGCTCAAGCAATCCTCCCATCTCAATCTCCTAAAGTGCTAGATTTACAGGCATGTGCCGTTGTGCCTGGCCAATATATTTTATGTTTTTTAATGACTATAATCTCTTGCCATCAGGATTGCTGACTGATTCTTCTTTATATATCTTACAAACTTAGCATATAGCCTTGAATACTTTTAATGAATGAACGAACTTAAGTTGTAATTAATCACAGCAATATTATATTTATTAAAGCAAAGTGATATCTTATTCTGGAAAAATAAAATCCTTGTCTCAGTTCTATCTATTCTTTTTAGAGGCAAATCCATCTTAGGAGGTGAACCACCAACCTTCAGATCATAGGGAAGATTTAAAACTGTACTTGGAAATAATATCTTGGAAATCCTGGCATTTCCAATGATTGCTATTACAGAAAACTCTTTAACATGGAGATAGAATGAATGGAAGATATTTTAAAGATCAACAGTAGAATGATGAATCAACTCAAGTTTGTCTTGTAAAAAAATATTAAACACTTTATTGTATAAAACAAACTTACTTTGAGAGAATATGAAATATGAAAGGCTGTCACATATAAGAGAACTAGCCTTTTGTGTTGTCTTAAGAGGTAGACACAATACCAGTTGGTTAGGATTTATAAGGAGACACACTTTGACAGAATGTAAGGACTTTCTTACAGACATAACGTCAATGAGGAAATGTACTATTCCTGGTTCTTTTGGTATTAAAC
This sequence comes from Carlito syrichta, assembly GCF_000164805.1. NCBI lineage: Eukaryota > Metazoa > Chordata > Mammalia > Primates > Tarsiidae > Carlito > Carlito syrichta. Next base: position 183,183 of record NW_007259579.1, on the reverse strand, counting down.
AGACAAGATGTGGTAAAATAAATGTTTTCCACAGATAGTATAAGAATTTTTCCAACCAAATCATCTCTGCATCTATTATTCATAATAAGACAATATTTTTATACTTTGGGCTTTATTACTAACTTCATGAATGGAATGTTCATTAAGCATATTATAAAAAGAAAAAGTGACGAAAGAACTGAGGCAAGAGGATCTCTCACTGCAGTTAAATTATCGAATTATCTGCCATGTGCTTCTAATAGTCAGGGACTAGTAGAAGTTTGTGTGTGTGTGTGTGTGTGTGTGTGTGTGTGTGTGTGTGTTTTCTTTTTGTTTTGTTTTTGAAGAGAAGAATATTGTAGGTGAACTGTCTTGTATTTTTTTCATGTGGTTAAAAAATGCAACTTAGACACATTCACTTGATTGACAAAGGAACTAAGAAAATGAAGTAGTTTTATGATTCTACGTTGTGGTTTTTATGTTCTATATTTTAAAAGTAGTAGCTTCCTGCCAATGGTGTTTATTAAAATTGTCTCAGAGAAAGTAGTGCCATCTACTGCGCCACCAGCAATCATTCCTGTTGATTTTCTTTAAGGGCTTCTAATCTAAGTATTGACCAATGCCTTGTTTCACTGATGAGACATGACAAGAGCTAAGCCCAGAGTGTTGTGACTTCCTATTGAGAAGCAAGAACTCTGATCTAATTAATCTCTACTGGCTCAACTTTGGCAGTAGATATATATTATAAAAACCCATTCCAGTTGTGCATCTCAAAGAGATATTGTATGTTAAGATTTTATCTGAGATCAAAGAATATTCAAGATGATTATTTAACTTTTGTGGAATTACTTGTGACTCAAATAAAAGCATAAACAATAAAAATTTAGTTACAAAAATACTGTGATCAGAAAGCAAAGTCAATACACTTCTCCTATAATAGGCAGCATAGTCACTCATTTACTGTTGAACAAGAATTAAGTGCCAATCCAATTTTTCTTTAATAAGATAGTACATAAAATTTTCATTATGATATTTCCATATTTAAGTCAACTGAGCATACGACAGCTATAAGAACAAGACTGGAGAGTAGTAGTTTTTTTTTACTTAACAATATAAATCATTTGATAGATTTTGATGTTAAAAATTACTGAAAAAGCCTCTGGTCTGATAGCAAAGTCTGACATAGTCACTCTTGCTGGTGAAGGGCATCAGTGTTGACATTTGATATTGGAGTTTAGTTTCCAGTTTTATGTATTATGTTTTGGGGAGATGATTTGAAAAGAAATTAGGCACTGGAAAAAATTAACAAATTTTATGATAAGATTGCAACACAAACAGAAATGATGAAAGTGGTTTTAAGTGTGTGATAAATGTAAATGCCCTCAAGATAGAGTGAAACTATTCTGGTGACATCATATAGATTCCTCACTTTCATCTTTACCATGAATAAAAGGCCAAGATAAAGGAGTACATTAAAAATATGTCTTATACATAAGGTATGAAACCTAGAAAATAAACTATTGAGAACATGATGTTTTTATAACTATTCCCCTAGGAAAAATATATTTTTTAATATTGTGAAAACACTTTGTATCCTTAATATGATTTAAGAAATTAGATAAGATTAACATATGGTGTTAATTATGCTAAACCATTTATATCCTGGTGTCTACTATGTGAATTTGCTAAGGTCTCATTTTGCAATAAACTAAATGCAGGAAAATTAGAAATGGAATATGACTTGACACTGTAAAAGTTTTCTCCCATAAATGGATTTTAAAAATCTTCTTTATTAATTTAGAAGGAAGCATTAATATAAAAACTTTTTGGGGGGCACTAATCCAGAGCAATGACCAATTGCAATCGCTGAGCTGCTCAGGGGCACGCTATGCCATTTCCAAAGTCAATTCTTAAACCATCACGTAGTCTCTAAAGTTTAAGATATTAAAAAAACAAAAACAAAAAATACTTTATGTCCATTATATCTGTTTCTTTCTTTCTTTCTTTCTTTCTTTTTTTTTTTTGAGTTGGAGTCTCACTCTGTCGCCCAGACTGGAGGGCAGTGGACGCTCCCGGCCACCGCAGCCTCGACCTGCTGGGCTCCGGCGATCCTTCCGCCTCAGCCTTCCGAGTAGCTGGAATTACAGGCGCGCGCTACCATGCCCAGCTAAATTTTGATTTCTTGTAGAGATGAGGTCTCGCCAGGTTGCCCAGGCGGGTCTCGAACCCGCGGACTCAGGCAATCCACTCAATTCAGCCTCCCAAAGGCGCGGGATTAC
>NW_007259579.1:135467-180681 GCF_000164805.1 Carlito syrichta | reverse complement strand
TGCGGTGGCCAGGAGCGGCCACTGCACTCCAGTCTGGGCGACAGAGTGAGACTCCAACTCAAAAAAAAAAAATCTTGGAAATTCAGATCCTGTTGGCTATTAAGGGGGATTATATAGGTCAGGATCAACTGACAAAGCCCATAAGCTTTTAACTGACTTACAAATACTTCCACACAGATTCTATTTCACAAAAAGGTTTGTGCCAAATGGGGTCTCTGGAAAAGATTTTTAACTCCCCCCGATTTCAAGGTCTTTTCTAAATTATGGGATATAATTTACGTAAGTTATTTTTTTGTTTTAAACTCTCTCTATATGGCCCAGTCTAATTTATACTGAGGTGTAACTTAATTCCTTGCTGTACAAAGAGTGGTTCATGGGCTCACATTGTAGATGTCATCTGAGGGAGGTCTTGTTAGAAATGCTGAATCTCAGGCCACACACACCTACTGTTTCAGAATTTTTATTTTTAATAAAATCCCCAGTGATGTGTATGCCCAATTGGGAAACATTGACCTAGTATTTGTATGTTTAAAATATATATTGATATATGTATACAAAATATATATTAATATATCTTTAGATATTAATACATGTATATGTATATAGTATGTTTTAAAACATGCATATATATATATATATACATACACACACACACACACAATACATACTTTACATCAGGTTTATTGAAGTACATTTAACATAAAATAACTTCACCCTTTTTAGGTTTACAGTTCTATGAGATTTGACAACCATGATACAGTCAAGAAACCATCAGCATATTCAAGAAATGGAATCTTTTCTTCATCTTCTGACATGCCCTTTTGTAATTAATCACCTCCTCCTATGCCCAGCCCCTGGCAATCACCAATCTGTTTTTTTTTACTTTTATAATTTTGCCTTTTCAAGTGTTGTGCATAAAAGAAATAGTTGAATATGCAGTTTTAGTGTAGGAATTTTACTTGGCATACCACTTTCCAGATTTACTTATGTGTTTGTATATATCCGTAGTTGCTTCCATTTTATTGTTGAGTGTTATTTCATTGTATAGGAGGCACTGCAATTTGTTTACCTATTTACTCAGTCACTGTAAAAATTTGAATTGTTTATACTTGGTGATTATAGGTAAATATTTTATTAAAATTTGTGTATGTGTCTTTGTGTGGATATATGCTTACATTTATCTTAAGTGATTATCTAGGAGTGAGTGACTTGTTGAGTTCATGTTTAACATTGTAAGATATTGTTGAACTGCTTTCCAATGTGGCTAAACATTGTTGCATTACCAACCCAAATGTGTAAGAGAACCAGTAGCTTCACATCTCCTCCAGGAATGAGTATTATCAAATTTTTTTTTGTTATTTTCTTTTAACTTTTCTAATAAGTGTCACTTTAAATTTACATTGTCCTAATGACTAACGCCGTACACACATGATTACACAACAATTTACCCTTTGTCTCTTTTCACTCATAAAGTGTTCATTCAAATTATTGACTTTTTTAAAAAATGTTTTTCATTTTTTTCTTCATACATTTAGATATGAAAATTATTATATATATATTCTGGATATAAGTCTATTTAAGTTAAAAATGTTGTAAATATTTTTTCCCCTCTATGGCTTTTTAAAATTCCCTTAACTGAGTCTTTGGAAGACCAGAGGTGTTGAATTTTGATGAGCTTCAACTTATTGTTTTTTTCCTGGCATGTGCTTTTGGAGTCTCATATAAGAAATTTTATTTTGCCACAGGTTATACATATTTTCTCTTACACTTTTCCATTAAAAAATTTAAATTTTAGGCATTATTTACACTTAGGTTCATGATCAATAGTTTTACATACAGTGTGAAGTATTAGTAAAAGTCATTTTTTACCCATAAGTGTCTTTTTTCCCAGCACAATTCATTGGAAAGACTGTCCATTCTACATAAGTTACCTCAGCACCTTTGTCTTAAATAAATTGAGCATATACATATGGGTTTATTTCTAAAGTATGTATTTTGTTGCATTACTGTCTGCACCTTTTTGTTTTCTGACTGCCTTGATTACAGTTGCTTTGGTTACAGTAGCTTTTTGTTTTCTGACTGCCTTGATTATAGTAGCTTTGTAAGATTTAAAATACATGGTGTAAAATAGTTTTATTTTGCAAAATTGTTTTGGATAATCTCGGACCACTGATTTTAAAATTAATTTGTAGATTTCTTAAAAACCACTGTTGCATTTTGGATGAGAATCAAGTTGAACCCATAGGTAAGTTGAGACAAGCTGTATCTGTCCTGGTTTAGATGCATGTTCCCTTCAGAATTCATGTTGAAACGTCATCCTCATTGTGGAGGTATTAAAAAGTGGGGACTTCAGGGAAGTAATTAAATCATGAGGGCTCTGCACTGGATCAAAGTCACACAAAAGGGCTGCAGGAGCCATCTCGAACTCTTTTGCTCTTCCAGTCTTCCACCATGAGAGGACTCCTAGAAGGCACCATCCATGAGAGACAGACCTTTGAATTCTCACTCTGTCACCGAGGCTGGAGTGCAGTGGCACGATCATGACCACTGCAGACTTGACCTTCTGGGTTCAGGCAGTCCTTCCACCTCAGCCTCCCAAGTACCTGGGATGACAGGCAAGCACAACCGTGTCAGTCTAATTTTTTGATTTACTGTAGAGACGAGATCTTGCCATATTGCTCTGGCTGGTCTTGACCTCCTGGGTTCAGTCAATCCTCTAGTCTCGAACTCCGTAGGTGCCAAAATTACAGGCATGAGCCAGAGTGCCTGGCCCCAACCTGCCCTTGCTTTGATGTTGCACTTCCCAGCTTCTAGAACTGTGAAACAAATTTCTGTTCTTTATAAATTATCCAGTCTAAGGTGTTTGGTTCCAGTGCACAATATTTTAACAATAGTCAGTTTCCAATTATTTTATGTAGTATATCTCTCAATTTAGTTAAGTCTTTGTGTTGTTTCATCACTAAATGTGTTGTTTTCAGCATAAAAGTCTTGCACACATCTTGCTAGGTTTATTCCTAAGTCATGTTTATTTTGTTTTAAGCAGCACTTTTAACATTTTAACTTCTACTTTTTGCAATATATAAATATAAATATAAAGTTGTTTCGAATATTAACTGTATATTCTAAGGATTATTTTTTCTAACAGATTTTTAGTGGAGTTTTAATGATTTTGATGAAAAGGTTTTTATATTTTTCCATCCAGTTGTAAGTTTTTGCTTTTTTCCCTTGCCTAAATGCACTGACTACTATCTCTGATAAAATAACCAAAAGAAAACAACGAAAAAAGTGATCATGATAAGAACAGAAATCTTTGAATTTAAAAAGCAGTAAAACAATGGAGAAAAAACAGTGATTGGAAATATTAAGAATGCTTTTAGGTCAAAAACGGGATAACTTTGATGAAGCGAACAAATGATTTGAAAGACACAGACTGCTAAAGTGCACTCACGATGAACTAGATAGCCAGAATATTTCTTTTGTGTTGCTATGGTTTGAAGACTTTTGGCCCCTCCAAAATTCATACTGAAAATTTAATCATCAGTACAACAATATTAAGATGTGTGGCCACTGGGTGGTGATTGAGTCACGAGGGCTCATGCATGGGATTAGGTTCCCTTGTTAAAACATTTTAGGAAAAGAGTTCACCCTTTTATTGCCCCCTTCATTCCTTGTACTATGTAAGGACACAGCATTCCTCCCCCTGGAGGACACAGTGACAAGGTGCCAACTAGAAAGTGGACACCAGTCCTCACCTAGATACCAAACTCACCAGACATCAAACCTGGCACCATCCTTATAAACTTTATAAAATGAATTAGGGAAGAAAGAAGGGGATGGAATGAAAATAGCCAGACTCGCAGCACATTCGGCATTAATCATTAGGCCAGGTTGCTCAGTGACCTGCTTCCTCAGTTGTCTGGTGCCTGTTGTCCTAGAATCACATAGACCCTAGATCATAGCGCCTCCTTAACTCCTCTATGGATAGCAACTTGAACATAATGATATGTTAAGTGTTCCATTGGAGACATTCTACAGGTCCTGCACACCAATGAGATTACTGACATCAGCTGGTCTGAAGGCCCCATGAGGAGCCAACTCACCAAAAATGCAGTTTCTACATCCTGATGATTTCATCCCATTACCCTGGTCGATCAATGATCCTGATCATCCAACCTCTTTAAAAGTCCCATCCCAGAATTCCTTAGGAAGCTGAGGAATTTGAAAATTTTCTCCCCTCTCTTCACTGCCCCCCAGTCATTAAACTCTTTGCTGCAAACCCTGCTCTCTCAGTGTATTGCTCTGTTGCTGAGCAGTGCTATAAGGACCTGTTGGTCTTACAACAAACCGACAGTACCTGGATTGTGGATGCCCAACCTGTGAGAAATAAATTTCTGTTCTTTATAAATTATCCTGTCTCAGATATTTTGCTAAGGCAGTACAAATGAACTAATACAGATGTCATCTGATATTTCTGTTACTATATATTTTTATTATCTGGGAGTCAGACATAACAGTTGTACATAGATGTGGTTTAAGGTTTTGGTTAGATAAATATACTTTCTTGACTCAAGAGCAATGTTTATGTTCTTATGGTGAGATATGACTTCTTCCATTGCTTTTCTTATAGATAAGAGAAGATTAGAGTTTTACCTGATTTTATAATTTTCTGCATTTCCTTAGTTCATCTATCTTGCTTTATTTCCCTTTTTACATCTAAATCTCCAAGGAGGCTACTCCTTTATAAGTTTTCTCCAGTCCCTGGAGTGTTATTTCCTCAACATGACTGCCTTAAAATCCATACATGTTTAAGTTTCTGACTTTGGATTTTCCAAAAGCACATGTTTTTATCTATTTGATTTCATATTGTTTGTTAGTATTTAACATTCCAGAATGGGTCCTTTACTGAAAGTCATGGTCCACAACCCCACGCCAGTCCATGGCCTGTTAGGAACCAGGCCATTCAGCAGGAGGTGAGTGGTAGGTGAGCCAGTGAAGATTTACCTGTATTTACAGCTGCACCCATTGCTCATATGACTGCCTGAGATCCACCTCCTGTCAGATCAGCACTGAAAAGCCTGCTTCCATTTCCAACATCCTATCTTTGTGAAGCAGGGTTTCCTGCAGTGACAGCAACCAAAACGTGATTCTGGAGTGGACTGGATATAAGCAACACCCTTTGGGTGTCATTGTCTCCCATCACTCCCAGATGGGACTGTATAGTTGCAGGAAAACAAGTTCAGGGCTCCCACTGATTCTGCATCACGGTGAGTTGTATAGTTATTTAATTATATTATACATTACAATATAATAGTAGAAATAAAGTGCACAATAAATATAATGTGCTTGAATCATTCTGCAACCACCGCCCCTCCACCCCTGGATCCATGAAAAAATTGTCTTTCATGAAACTGGTCTCAAATGCCAAAAAGCTGGGGACTGCTGCTGTGATTCTTTTGTGTGTGTTCCTTTCTAAATCCTTTTTGTGAACCCTTTAAGGCATATTATATTTTTCTCTTTCTACCATCTTAAACCTGCCTTAATATTATGGGTCATTAACAAAATCTCCCTTGAACTCATAGTATACCTCAAGTTATAATCTGATACTTCTGTTCCCTTCTTTAGTGAGTACTACTTATATTGACTAACTATACTTATTCTCTCTTATACCTGCACCCCTCAGACATTGTTTCTATTACTTCATTGAATCTGTTTTAGTCTTCATGTCTATTGACCACATAAATCTAATTCTCACTTTTCACCCAACAACTCAAAAGCAGAATTTCAGATCATTTACTGTTTCTTAAAATAATTTCTTTCTTTTCTTTCATCTTTCCCTCCCTCCCTCCCTTCCTTCCTTCCTTCCCTTTGATTCTGGAATCCCACTTACTCTTTATTCTTTTCTTACTTAACTGGCTATTTTATTTCAGTTGCCATTAGTGTACCTCCTCTTTTATCAAACTTCTATACTTGGAATAACTGGAATTTAGCTGTAAATCTCCTTGTTTTCTCTATCTGCAGTCCTTTCTCGTCTAATTTCATTCAATCCTATTGTTCAGATACCACTAATACATTGACAAATTCTAATCATAAATCTGGAGCTGAGATCTCTTCATGTCCTTCTGATGTTGGGTGTGTTTGAATACAAACTTATGGGTTCTTTGAGTCAACTCTGAAATAATTTTTAGAGTGGCCAGCAAAGTTTTCAAACAGAGTTTATTAGCGAAAGAAGAGGAGGAAGATAGAGGGACATGTCAGAAAGAGCTGATGTGAGTGAGAAAAACAAACAAACAAACATGCTTTTGATAAAAGGCCTGATATATTTTCACAATGATTGACATGCTAGAAGCCCAAGTAACCACCATCCCTCTAGAGAGATTACCATCTCTCTGCATTTGATGGGAGAAGGGGTGGTCTTCCCTGGAACACATATATTGTCTTTTTAGAAAACTTGCCAGACTTTTGAATACAAAAGTTCATAAGCTAAAAGGTGGTCTTATTATCATTTCTATGGCTTTTGATTCCTGGTCCAGGAATCACCTTGATGGAATGTTCCTCTGGAAAGCTGAGAGGGTAGGGTGGACTGGGAGTTTACATTGAATTTACATTTCAGCCTGCAGGGTGGTTTGGCTTCTAGATGATTTCTTATTAAAAACTGTCTATTAAAAGTATATCTACCTATGACTAACCTATACTACCTACACTGCCTCGCTTCAGGGGTCTCCCTAGATGTTCCTTCAGGTATCTAAATAATAGTGTCTACTACTCTCCTTGTCTTCTTTGCATTAGAGAATGACAATGTCATTCTATCAGTTGCTTAGTACAAATTTGAATTAATACAGTGCATGTTTCTAAAGGTAAAAACTTTAAATCTTGTATGGTTATTCAATTGATTTTAAAATCTGTTTTATTTTTCAAATTACTTTTTACTTAAATAACATGAAATAATAATATTAAATTCATAACTGTTTTATCAGTGTGCTTTTCCTCACACATATTTATGTGAATAATGTAAAGTCTGGCATACTGCTGTTCTAAATTTAGAATACAAAACTTGGTTCTGTCATGTTGTTGCCTTGAAATGAGCTCAGTGAACATGTCCTCAATATGCAGATCTGCACACTTTCTAACACCTATTTAAAGTATTAATCTTTCTTTCCGATTGACTTGTGTTTTAAATGCAATCAATGGACAAAAACAAACCTGCCTAGAGATCAACAAATGTATTTCTTCCCTTTGAATTCACTTTGTGTTAACTCGGGGAGATATGCTGACTTTGTGGAATCACTGAAGCAACTTGTAAATGATGCATGAAAATGAAACGAAAGACCCCTGCTTGGGGCATAACGCAATCAAAAACTGTGCTTTGCTGTGCTATTTGTGTGTACGCACTACACTGAGTATAAACATGGCCTCCAAATTTTCAAGTTGAGTTAAGACCATCTCCAACTATAAATTAAAAAGATGTCTCTCAGACTTCCATTTCTTTGTTAGCAGTACTTTAAAAGACAATAGAATCCTGAAACAACTGTAACAATAGTAGCAACTATCCGAAATGAGTCATCCAATACATTCAGTGTATTTCCACACTTTAAATGATATTTTCTGATAGAAAATCATTAGACTTTGAAAAGTTTTCCTTCAAAACAAGTCTTGAATATAGTTTATGATGAAGGTATTCATGTACAACCTGCTTCCTCAAGGATATAGGTTATATGCATCCATTGATAATACAAAGTTCAAAATCAAATAAAGAGAAAAATGTTCATGTTTATTGGAAATATTAAAATTAAAAGATTAGGCTTCATATAACAGTTTTACACTACAAATTTCTCAAGACAAATTTTTAATTTTAAATCCAAAAAAGTTATTATTTATTTACAATATGTCAGCACATATAATTTAGAACTAGAAACTTAAATTTTCAAAATTATTGAACAAACATGAAACTTTAGGTATCTATAGTTTATTTTTTATAGTCTATAGTGAAATTTTTTTTAAAAATTGTTTTTTACAGATGGAACTACTCAAGCTGTTCATTTTTAGTCAATCTCTGTCTTCCAGAAGAAAAGATTGTGATTTCTTTCTACTAAAAAAATCGAACGAACCTCCAGGGGGACAAAGATGGATTGTTTCTGTGGACAACGTCCTTGTTCTTGGAATATATGTATCTTCATGTTAAACATATTTTCCTTCTTCAATAGGTTGTCAGGATGTTTAATTGAATATAAGAGAAGAGTGGGAATGTCACACATGTTCCACTCCATACGCCATGCCCAATGTGTATTCTTCCTTGTTGTTTTTCAACCTATTAGCTCTGTATCCACCCAATTAGTCACAAAATCAAGAAACATTTTGCTATTATTTTTTTAATGTCTGTGACAGCGAGGACAACCATTGAGTATATGACTAAATCAAGACTAACCCAGAAATTAGTTTATATTTGATATTTAAATATACTAAAGAAATGAGAAAAACTCATCATGACTTTTAAAAATATTTTATTTTAAAGATGTGGGGTAGGATTAGGTTTACAAGTTGACATTGTACAGGTAAAGCTTGGGCCTCTGTTTGGTCCCCACATGACTTCTTTACCATTGTGGAGAAAGAAAAGGCAAAAACAAAAAAACAAAAAAACTCTGCATTACAAAAAGACTCAGAGTATGAGGCAGAGGGAGCATAGAATATTATATACCCTGTAATCAGAAAAACATGAAGTGAGGCAGTCAGGTGAAAATTGAATTAAGTGGTCACAGAAAACTCAACTATATAATTATCCCTCAAAAGTGCTGGAGGAATATTTTAGATGTTTATGATTAAGTATTAATTCTTATTTACAAGGAAAATCTCTTATAGCTTCAAAAAGTCTTAATCATAATTTATTAAAGCCAAGAATTATTCTGTGTCCTTTTTGAAATCAACTAGAAAAAAACTATTCTGTTTTAAAAATTAATTTTCAAAATTACTTACCTCAACTCTTCACATATCTTGATTACTAATAGCTATAAATTTAGCCTTCTTATATATCTTCTTTCAACAACTGAATTTTGCTAACCACCTTATCTATTTTTATTACATTTTCAGTAATATATTCAGATACTGAAAATGGTTTAGTTTAGAATTACAACAGAGATCTTAATTTCTCAATTCTTTTGGCCATCCCTGTGAATAATGATTTGTCATGAACCCCATCTGTCTTTAATTTCTACCTCAGGTAACAAGGAAAAATAATACTTAAGTATAAATAAAGTATAGATTCATAGTTTGGTATATAGTTTCTTAGGATCCCTATCTCCATTACAGAAATTTTCATATAAACTTACTTCTATGTGTGAGGAACACAGTTTCAGAAAAGAAAATTACTTTGTGAAGGAATATGTTTTCCACAGAAACATTTTGCATAATTGGAAAGCTTCTCTCCAGTGAGGTATTAAGTTTTCTTTCTTGTTCCCATCTCCACCTCCTGGATTTAATGCATTTCCAGGTCAATTCCCGTATAGTTCTGATTCTTTCTACTTCACTTGCTTGGAAAATTTAGCAAGCACAACTCTCACAGACAATACTCTCTGGATTAAGGTTGGGGTTACATCTTCACCTGAATGGTACATTTCAAAATATATCATGACTTGATCTGCTAAAAATACCCTGATCACTCCCTAATATTATTTTTTTAGACCTCCAGAAAGTCAAACTAGAATTTAGTATAAATTTGGTATAAATGTTCTTCTTCCAACTTCATTTTAAAATATATTGTTTGTATTTTCTGAATAAAATAAAATCTTATCCTTTTGTGAAAATTTTTAAATGACTTAAAGCAATTACAAAGCAAAAAACAATGCTACAATACAAAATACAAATATCAGGGAATAAGTTAAAACAGTTTTATAAATAGTATTTGAATCTTTGTAGAAATATGAGTTTGCAATTCTGAGAGGATTTATGACACTGTATTAAAATTCTTAATTTGTCTGTTTCTTACTTTATGTGTTCTTACAGTATCTAGCCAATAAAAAGTCTTCAATATATTTGCTTAATATTGCATGAGAGGCGAATAATGATTAGAGCAAGAAGAATGGTTTGGGAAGTGAATGATCAAATCTTAGTTAAGTAAATGCTTTCTATTAAACCAGGCAATTGGTCACACAACTTATTAATTTTCTTTTTGCCATTTAAAATGAATGAATTCCTAGACTTTGCAAAATATTGTGATGTCAGCTGTCAACTGAAGCATAAATATATGGAAGAAAAACAAATATTACTATATTTTTTCCAAATAGACTTATAATATCGAAGAAAAATTTCTAGACTCCTGAAGCAGATTTTAGTACATATGTTTATTTTAATAATTTTCTAAAAATTTTAGTATATTATTAAATTATTCATTTTGGTACATATTTTATTATAATAAGAAATTTGGAGGCAAATAGCAAATATTTACTCAAAGAATATTTTTAAAAATACTTTTGGGTCTAAATTTTGAACACAATTTTCTCCTCCAACTCTACGAAATTAAAACTATGGATTTATCCTGATTCTAAAAAATGTTAGGATTTACAAAACTTGAATAACAGCAAAGATAAACTTGGGATGTGAAATGCAAAACCAAAAACCATAGAAAGAGTTATTATTTTTTTTTTTTTGAGTTGGAGTCTCACTCTGTCTCCCAGACTGGAGTGCAGTGGCCGCTCCCGGCCACCGCAGCCTCGACCTGCTGGGCTCCAGCGATCCTTCCTCCTCAGCCTTCCTTGTAGCCAGAATTATAGGCGCACGCTACCACGACCGGCTGATTTTTTTATTTATTGTAGAGATGAGGTCTCGCTGCCCAGGCGGGTCTCGAACCCGCGGGCTCAGGCAATCCACTCACCTCAGCCTCCCAAAGGAGCGGGATTACGGGCTGAACCACCGATCCCGGCTAGAAAGAGTTATTAACAGAAATATGCATGCCCCTGTGCAAAGAATCTATATTGGTACCACGTGAATCTGAATCTGACCAAACACCATTGCCTTGAAAGACCGAAAAGTTCCTGATTCATTGAGCTGTATCCTCTAAGATGGAAAGAGGAGAAGAAGAAAGGAACGAGTGAGAATTTATATAGGCACTTCAACAGGATTTGTTTTCCTGGGCATCTCACTCTTTCAAGTCAGACGGGGGCTTACTTTTATCTTTACCACTCGTGAAATTGCCACCTCTTAGAGGTTGTCCAGAAAACAGTCAGTCATCAAAAAAGATGACAATACATTTCAGATAATCCAATGGAAACAAAGGAGAAGATTGGAATAACAATCATGAAAATATAGCTGCTAGGAAAACTATATTAGTAAGAATTCTCTAGAGAAACAGAATCAATAGTATGTGTAAAAAAAAGTCCTACTTTAGATGTATAAATTTACAAATATATAAATTAATTATACCAATATATAAATTAAAATATGTAATAGATAGACCCTAGAATGCCAGTATTCTCCACTTCCTGGAGTTCATATTCTTATACAGTCTCCACTCTTTGACTGTGGATTATGCTTTTAACCAATAGATTATAGCAAATAAGATTGACTATCACATCTGGTATGAAAATCACATTCTACAAGACTTCATTGTCCTAGAATAAGACTCTGTCTTCATAGTAGACTAGCACTGAAAACTCCTCCTGATGCCTTGATATAAGCAAACAAATTAGGGAAGCTCACATGGGAAGGACTTTGATATATCTAGAAGCTGAGAACAGCACTCAGCCAATAGCCAGCAGGAAGTCCTACAACTACAAGGATTAAATTTTGGCAAAAAACCTGAGTGAGTTTGGAAGCAATGCTTCCCTGGTTGAGCTTCTAGATGAGACTACAGCTCAGCTGACACGTCAGTTGTAGCCTTGTAATACTCCAAATAGAAGACCCAGCTAAACTTTGCCCTGACATAAATGTATGCTGTTTTAATTTTGTAATGGCTTGTTACATAGCAATAGAATATGAGAAAGTATGTTTATAAATAATTCCAAGATTAGCCCAGTAAAAATGGTCTAGAGATAATAAAAGTCCAGAAGCAATTAGCACTATTCATGCACATGGATTTTAGATTTGGTCTTGAAATAACAATTGTTTACTTTAAAAGTTGAGCTTCTTGAAGATTCATGTCCAAAAGATTGAAAAGTCAACTTAAAAATGTACTTATTGTGCAAAACAGGACAATTAGAAATGTAATAATAATAATAATATGTACAATGGCTTGTATATTATTGGTTACATTTAAATAATGAATGATAGTAAATAAATTACTACTTAACTATATTTGTTTGGATGTCTTTATATCTCTGGCTCTTACTTATCTAATATGCTCTCAATTCTTGCAATTTTACATGGCAGTGAGAAAAAATGTCGAGGCAAGAACCCTGTAGGCACAAGAAGCAGCAAGTATAAAAGTCAAGAGTCAGGCAACGGTTATAAGGGCTAGTTTTATTTTGTTTTTGCCTCATAATCATGTTGAACATTTTTTATATGCTTATTGGTTGGTCCTGTATCACCTTTATGAAGTTTCTATTTAATTATGCTATCATTTTTAATTAATGTTTTCTTTCTAATATTGAGTAGTAGGGACCACAGATATTTTCCAAATGCAAGTCCTTCAACAGATATACACACTGAAAATATTTTCTCCCAATCTCTACACCAAAATTTGGTGTTAAAATTCTATGACAAAATCAACTAAAAAGTGGGGAACAATATATCACTTAAATTAGAAATGAGCTATTATTTTGTTCGTTGCAAAGAATATCAATTCATTTGAACCATCATTGAATTTAAAGTTATTCTATTTTTCTGGAAAAAGTTATCTGAACCTAATGATTCCCACATTAATAGCTTAAATGTCTAATTCACAGTTTGTTAAATAACAGAAATTATTTTAGTGAAGCTAACAGTAAGAATGTTGAGGTATTAAAGTAATGCATATTTGTATTTTTATTATTATATTAGTCTTATGTCTTTAAATAGAGCAATATTTCTCAGTATTACATGCATGTGAAACAGGGAATGGAAAATTTTGCTAGACTATAAAAATCTCTTCCCCATCACATTAACAGTTCTAGACAGTTGCTATATATTTTTTAAATCCTCAAATAATCAGGTTGAGTGTCTTCTATTTTGCTGCATATTTTATAATATTTCGATGAGAGGAAATGTCTACTTATTATAATTCAATCCAAAACAATTACACAAATTTTATTTTATGAAGAATCAAATGCCATTATTTTAGTTATCAGCTAACATATTAATTAATCTTACCTATTATATATTAATATATTAATGTAATACATTGATGCATTTAATAATCAATTACTTAATTTTTACATTATTACCACTAGAACAAATTTCTCAGTTTTTGTGAAATCTTCCTGAGCAACAGCATAGTATATTTTAGTAGATTAAAATATCATTCATCAAACATTTTATTTATCTTTTCAAATACATATTGGTGGCAAAAGTTAGGATAGCTCATCAGTATTTCCTGTTATTTCTTTATAGTCATAAGGTTGTTACAGTTCTTCACCATCCAAGGACAAGACCCAGTGACTTGCATTGATAAAAGACAAGTGGACAGACTTGCTAAGTGCCCCAAACAGGCTAGTTTCTCCAGTCTGCTCATACTTGGGTCATGTGGGAGATCAAGGTGTGTGATGTTTCTAATGTGCTCTTGTTTACTTTCGTTTGCTAATCTTTTATCAAATATTTTGCATATATGTTTATAATTTTTTGCATGTTTTGCACGGTTTTTTCCCACTTTTTTTTCTGGCTGCCTTCCTTACATATTTGATGATTTTTTTTTTTCTTTTTTGAGTTGGAGTCTCACTCTGTCACCCAGACTGGAGTGCAGTGGCCGCTCCTGGCCACTGCAGCCTCGACCTGCTGGGCTCCAGCAATCCATCCACCTCAGCCTTCCAAGTAGCCGGAATTACAGGCATGCACTACCATGCTCGGCTGATGTTTTTTGATTTATTGTAGAGATGAGGTCTCGCCAAGTTGCCCAGGCGGGTCTCGAACCCGTGGGCTCAGGCAATCCACTCACCTCAGCCTCCCAAAGCGCAGGATTACAGGCAGAACCACCGAGCCCGGCTTGATGTTTTTTTTGATAGTGATTTCCCTTGATTCTTTTTTCTTTGTCTTTTCTGAATCTATTATAGATTTATTTTGTGATTATCTCAAGGCTGACATAAAAACTCATGTAGTTGTAAACTGCTATTTTAAGTTGATAACTTTAATCAAATACAAAACCATTGCACTTATATGTACTCTCCCACATACGTTGTAGTCTTTTAAATTTTTATTTTATTTTATTACAGACTACTGTAAATGGTCACATTATTCTGTATTTTTATGCATTTATCTTTATTAATGAAATTTATGTTTTCACATTACTGTTTAGTGTGTTTTAATTTTTATTAAAATTCCTTTAAGCATTTTATTGTTTTGTAGGACACGTCTGATAGAGGCAAACTGACTCAGATTTGTTTTTCTGGAAAATATTGTATCACTGCTTCATTTTAAAGAATAGTTTTGCCAGATATAGTTTTCTTTGTTGGCATATTTTAAAAAGTTCAGTTCGATATGAACATCCCTAATTTAAAAAATCCAAAATTCAAAATGTTTCAAAATCTGAAGCTGAGTATGACATGATGACACAAGTGGAAAATTCCACATCTGACCTAATGTGACTGTTACAGTCAAAACTTTCATACACAAAATTATTTTAAATATTATATAAAATTATATATAAGGTATATGACTTATGACAATTAAGTTCATGAACACACCCTAGAAAAAGTGCTGCATACCTCACTACTGAATATCACTAAGTTCACCTTTGATGTACTCCCCTTGGGAAGCTATGCACTGACACCAGTGCTTAATCTACTTGTCAAAGAATTTTGGAACACTTTTACTGGAATGGCCATCAGGGCTATAGTTGTATTCCCCTTGATATCCTGAATGTCATCAAATGTCTTCCTTTCAATATTTCCTTTATCTTTGAATGAAGAAAAAAGTCATTGGGGGCCAGATCAAGTGAGTAGGGAGGGTGTTCCAATACAGTTATTTGGAAGTACAGTCAACATAAGCACACAGTTGTAAGTTCACTAACTTAATTGTCATATCTCAATCAATAATGATGACAGCTCTGATGGCTATTCTGGAAAAAGCATTTCAGAATTGTTTTGATGGGTGAACTGGGTGCTGCTGTCAGTGCATAATTTTCCAAGGGGAGTACATCAAAGTCAACTGTAGTGATATTTAGCAATGAGGTATGTAGCCCTTTTCCTAGGATGGCTCATGAATCTAATTGTAGGACCTCATATATGAAACATAAATGAGTTATGTGTTTAGACTTGGGTATCATCTTCAAAAAAATCTCAATAATGTATAATGCAAATATTTCACAATTTGATAAAATTTGAATTTCAAAACATTTTTGGTTCTACACGGTTTGAATAAAGAATACTCTGTCTGTACTTTGAGTAAATTATTCCATTCTTCTGTGGCCTGCAAAGTTTCTGCTGAGAAATCCATCACTATTATCAGAGAAGATCCCTTTTATGTGATGAATCCATTTTCTCCTGCTACTTTCAAAATTTTCTCTTTGTCCTTGACTTTTGAAAATTTGATTATAATGTGTCTCAATGTGAAATCTGGCTGATCTTATTTGAGATCTTATTTGAGAGTCCCTTGAGTTTCATGAATCTGGTCAATTTATCTTCCCTTATGGAAGCTTTTAGGCCATAAGTTTTCTTCCCCTTTTGTTATTTCTTCTTCAGAAATTTCCATAATGAGTATATTGGTTTACTTGATGATGCTGCATAAATTCTGTAGGCTTACTTAACTCTTTTTTAAATTTTATTTTCTCTTATTTATGCTGATTGTATAATTTCAAATGTCCTATCTTCAAGTTATCTGATTCTTTTTCCACTTGATTGAGCCACTGTGAAACTCTTTATTGCATTTTTCATTTTATTCATTGCATTTTTCAACTCCAGAATTTCTGTTTTTTTAAAAATGATTTCTATTTCTTTGTTGAACTTGTTTTATTTATAGTTTTTTCTTATTTCATTGTGTATTGTATCTGTTTTCTCTGGCAGTTCACTGAGAATCTCCAAAACAATTATCTTGAAATCTTTGCTACACAATTTGTAAATCTCTAGTTCTTTGGAGTCGATTCTGGAAATTTATTGTGCTTTTGGTGGTGTCATTTTTGTTGCATTGTATTGGAGTCTGCACATTTAGAGGAGTTGTTACTTCTTCCAGACTTTATGGAATGGCTTATGTGGAAAAAGACTTTCACCTACTTGTGGACACAAGGTCACTATCTGATTGGGGTGGGTGGTGGTGCCAGGCACAAAGTCAGATCCAAGGATGCATAAGAGTGCTAGTTCCAGGAACATATGAGAGTGTTCATGTGAGAAGTAAGAAGCAGTGCTTGTTCTAGGTAACCCACAATGAAACCAATTTAAGTATCAGGTGGGTAGTATAACAACTATATCCCCAGAGCGTCACTGCAGTGGGTCCAGATCTATGGGAGGTACAAGTGTAGCTTCAGCTCTGGGGATTGCAGGGGAAACTCCTTTCCTAGGGAAGATACAGTAATAACTCTGGCTCTGGGGAAGCAAAGTAGTGTCTCCTTCTCTGGGCGGCACAGTTTTAATTACTCTGTGCAACTCTATTATTTGGCATCAGCATCAGCAAAGACTTCAGGGATCCTTAGTGGAAAATTTTGTGAAAGTTCACGATGGAGTCAATAGCTTCTTGGATCCTCAGTGGTGAAGACTACTAGAGTCTTCCTGCTCTCCCTTTTTCCCACAAAACGAAGTGAGCTGAGGGGATCCCTTTGGACTCTGAACTATGGGGATGGAGTGACACAGGTAAAATGCTTTTGATATTTTTCTATGCAGTCATCTGTGCTATTTGTGCTTGACTGAATTGATCGTATTTTGTATTATAGACTGTAGTTTTCTCTGAGCTATTTTCTTCCATGGGCAGTTGTTAAATCATTGATTTCCAGGGGAATGAGAGCTGAGTCCTTCTAGTCTTCCATTTGTTAGTGTCCGATTCTGGTAGCTCTTATTATTGTAATTATTGCTATTGGCATTATCTACTTTTAAATTGTAGCTTCTGTTGTACATTGAACATTCAAACAGATGTACAATGCAAGTAGAACTGAATAAAAATTCAAAGAAAAATGCAGGCAAAGTACATATACTGTGAAGAAAGGATGCTTTAAAATTTATTTTGTGGTTCGGTGATCATTGTTCCCATGAAAACTTAATTTTTGACAGACAAGATTGCAAGATTTTTTCTTTTTTTTTTTTTGAGTTGTCTCATTCTGTTGCCCAGGCTGGGGTGCAGTGGCATGCTCACAGCCACCGCAGCATCGATCGGTTGCTGTACTGCAACCCTTCCGCTTCAGCCTTCCAAGTAGCTGTAACTACAGGTGCGCACTACCACGCCCAGCTAATTTTTTATTTATTTATTGTAGAGACAAGGTGTCACCAAGTTGCCTGGGCTGGTCTCGACCCACAGGCTCAGGCAATCCACTCGCCTTGGTCTCCCAAAGTATCTGGGATTACAGACCGAGCCACCAAGCCTGGCCAAGATTTGTTTCTAACTAGACGCAGGAACTTTTATGAAATAGAAAACTTACAAAAAGTTCAGCTTTTTTTTTTTTTTTTTTGAGTTGGAGTCTCACTCTGTTGCCCAGACTGGAGTGCAGTGGCTGCTCCTGGCCACTGCAGCCTCAACCTGCTGGGCTCCAGCCATCCTTCCACCTCAGCCTTCCGAGTAGCCAGAATTACAGGCATGTGCTACCACGCCTGGCTGATTTTTTGATTTATTGTAGAGATGAGGTCTCGCTGCCCAGGCGGGTCTCAAACCCGCGGGCTCAGGCAATCCACTCACCTCAGTCTCCCAAGGCGCGGGATTACAGGGTGAGCCACCAAGCCTGGCTATAAAAATCTTTAGGACAACACATTTAGCAGCTTTGCTAAAAGAAATAAATTACTTGACAAAGACTTTCAGAAGTCCTATCTATATTAATAAATAGCCATATTTAATATATCTATTAAAATGGTATAAGTAGTTAATAACTCTCCTACTGAATAATCTTCACGCTGAGATGTTGGTACTAGTGAATAATATCAAATATTTAAGAATGAAAAATATTAATTCTATACCAACTTTTTTCCAGAATAGAAAAGGAGGGTGGGAATATTTCTCAAACCATTTTATGATACAAACATTACTCTAGTACCAAAATCAGATAAAGGTATTATACAGACACTTCACTCCTAGATCACATTCATTACCATAAATGAAAATAATACTTAACAATATGTTAACAAATTGAAGTCAATGATATATAAAGTAGAAAATATATTATGATCAACGGAATTTATCACCAGAATTCAGTTTCTTCAATATTTTAAAAATAAAGAAAAATCAAATTAACAGCAATGAGAGAAAAATATAATATGTGAATAGATTGAGAACACATTTGACAAAATTTAACATTAATTTATTATATAAAAAATTATCAGCAAAATGAGAACAGAAAGAAATGTCTTTAATCTGATAAAAGTCATCTGCAAAACCCTATATGGAATAGTATAGATGACTGTCTTTTTCTATATTAAGCCAAGAGAGATGTATATTCCACACTTCCATAAAACATTGTACTAGAGATTTTAAACAGTGTAATATGAAAAGAAAAGTACTAAAAGAGTTACAGGTTAGTAAAAAAAATCAGCTCTTAATTCACTGATTATATATACACATGGGATATGTTTACCAAATCATTATCAGTCTTTTAAACTGAAGACTAAACACATTGGCAGGAAAATTAAAAAAAAAAACAAAAAACAACAACAGCTTAGTATAAACAAGATATGTCATATTCATGTATTTGCAGACTCAATTTTTATGAAATAATTTATAACTAAATTAACCTAGAGATTCAATGTAACTTTAGAGTCCCAACAAGCAATTTATTGGTAGAAAATTATCAGGCTGAATTAAAAATGTATATGGAACAGGTAAAACAATCTTTAAAAAACAACAAAATTTGAGGACTTAGAATACTTAGTTTTAAGAAAAATTAAGCTATGGTAATCAAGACACTGCAATATTGATCTAAGATGAGACAACTAGTCTAATGGAACAAATTAATGAGTTCAGAAATAGACCTAAGTGTAAAAGGCCAATTAATTTCAGTGAAAAGAGGGCCCAGAATTTGCCTTAAATATACATGATCAAATTTTTTTTACCAAAGAAGACTTAAGTGGAAAAAAGCCAAAGTGATTTAACGAGAAAAAGAATAGGTTTTCATAACAAGGTTCTTGAAAACTGGATATAAAAAAAAATCCCAACTCTTATCATGCACTATACAAAACAAACGAATGAATTCACAATTGATTATAGCCATGTAAAACTATAAAATGGTTAAAACGAAATACAGAGTAATATTTTCATCAATGGAGTAACCCAAGATTCTTCAGATAAGCTGATTACAAGCACAGTCCATAAAGAGTCATTTGTTAAATTTGCCATCTTAAAAATAAAAGCTGTTGCTCTTTGAAATATGTATCAACACTACACTAGGAGTTATATTACAAAGACTGACAATAGCAAATTGAGGTGTGGAAACCAGAAGGTGGCTCTTCTGACAAAAGGGTAAAAAACATAAAAGGGGAGTTTCTTGGTGAAAGAGTACCAACAATATTTTATATCTTCTACCCACATGGTCTAGAATTAAAAGCATAGCCGAAATTATCTACTCAATCTCTAATTTTTTAGTAAATCTAAAAGAAGATAAAAAAATATACATTAAGCAACAGCAAACCAAATTGTATAATAAGGACAGATGAAAAATAAAAACTAGTTATTAATCTGCTCATGCTACTGTTGAGTGCCTTGTATGGTGAAGATAGAGAGGGATGGTTTGGTGAAAGGAATGGCAATTGATTAAAAGGTTCTTGGGAGTGGGGGATAAGGAAAGAAAGACTCACTCTAATTTGCTCTTTTTCTCTGTACCTCTCTTTTGTCTGTCCTTTTATTTTTTCTTTCCTTCCTTGCAAGGAGAAGGTCACTGTGATGTGACAGAAGAACAGAAATCAATGGTGGCTGGCTCCTCAGTGATATGAGTCAATCCATCACACAGATCGGTGACAGTCACTCAACCTTCACAGTCACCAACCCCCCATGCTGGTAAATGTCACATTTGAAATTCATTTGCATAGCTGGGTAGCACTCCCTGTGGAGTTACACTGAACAATTTTGCAGCTGTGACAGCTTGAAATAGAAAAGCTAATGC
Organism: Carlito syrichta; assembly: GCF_000164805.1. NCBI lineage: Eukaryota > Metazoa > Chordata > Mammalia > Primates > Tarsiidae > Carlito > Carlito syrichta. The sequence continues at coordinate 160,343 of NW_007259579.1, read as the reverse complement.
AACTATCTATTGGCTTCTGTGGTGCCTCTTTCTGCAAGCTCTAACCAGGAATTCTTGCCATAGAAAGGGTGAGGATCATGTAATATGGAAGGGAAAGGTATATAAAGGTTTCAGGTACTTTGTGGGGAATATTGTCAGTTACCCTGCATTTCTAACTCAACATTCTTTGCCTCTAGTTTCTGCTTTCACCTCTGACTATATTTACCTGCTTTGCTTCATTGATTGAAAAGAATATTTCTGTTGGGTTCATTGGTAGGTAGATAGCCTTTCCCCTATGCGAAAATAAAGACTTAAATAACTTTCCTGTTGTTCAACAATATGGCAAAATTGTTTTTTACTCTTCTTTTAAAATATTTTCCTCTATTTGTAGCCTCTATCTCTCTTTACCTCTCTCTCACTCTCCTTCTCTCCTTGTCTCCCTTCTTCACTCTTTCTTTGTATGTGGTTGCATAGACAATCACATATATACATACATACATACACTTATACATAAACAGACAAGTGTGGGTAGTACATTGTGAAATTGAGGGCTTTGATTAATTAAAAGTTTTACTTGTAGAAAGAGTAAACAGTAATAGAGTTAGAGAAATACAAATCAAAAACTACGAGATACCACTTAACTCCAGTAAGGATGGCCATCATTAATAGATTAAAAAAATAGCTTCTGGCAAGAATAAAGAGAAATGGGAGTGCTTTTACATTGCTGATAGGAGTACAAGCTAGTTCAACCTCTGTGGAAAGCAGTATGGCAATTCCTAAAAGAAGAAAAATTTACTTTTGGAATATAAAATGTTCTGACAAAAAGACACGCACACACATGTTTATAGCCGGACCATTTATAATAGCAAAAACATGGAACTAACCATACTGCCCATAGAAAGTGGACTGGATAAAGAAAATGTGGTATATATACATGATGGAGTATTATTACATACCCACAAAGAAAAGCAGAATCATGGACTTCACAGCAAAATGGATAGAGTTGAGACCATCATAATTAGCAATCTATCACAGAAACAAACTGAATACCATACATTCGCACTTATAGTGGGACTGGACCATTAGTCACAACAGCAAAAGTGAGGGATCTGTGTCACTGGGCACTGCTACAAGTAAAACTTTTAATTAACCAAAGCCTTCAATTTCACAATGCATTAGCCCCACATGCTTGTCAATGTATAAGTGTATATATGTATGTATGTATGTATGTATGTATGTATGTATGTATGTATGTATGTATGTGATTGCCTATTAAACCACATACAAAGAAAGCATGAAGAAGGAAGAAAGGAAGGGGAGGAAGAGAAGGATGGAATGAGGGAGGGAGGCACATCACAACACAAATTGTACTGGTCCCAAACCAGCGGAAGTGAGAGTCAGTTGGAGGTCCAAACTTCACCTATATGCAGCCTTCTTGTGTAGTTAATCCTTTCTTGTATCTCTACAATAAAATAAAGTTTCAAAAATAGATACAAATAATTTTTAAAATTTTATATTGAAGTAAAACTTGCACACAGTTCAATGTAAAGTTCAATGTATAGTATCCAATGAGTTTGTCAAATTTGTGTACAACCATGTTAAAATTTAGACTATTTTTATCATCCTAGAAAATTCTTGTGTGAACCTTCCTAATCAGTCAGTTTGTTTAAGCCACTACTCTGATTTCTGTCACCACAGATTAATATTTCCTATTCTACGATTTCATGTAAATGGAATTCATACAATATGCGTTCTTTTGTCTCTCTTTTTTTTTCAGTACTTTCAGCAATTTTTAACTCTCAAACTTGTCCACATTGAGCCTCTAGCAGTCTATCAATTATAGTTTAAGTTTTCCTACTTGCAGTCCTAGACCCCACAGAAGTCTTTATTCTTGGGATTCTGCTCCAGTAAGTTGTGATTCTTTGTATCTACCTGTCTGTCCTTTTAATTATTGAGTCAATGTTTTGTTTTGTTACCTTAAGTGTCTGATGGATCTAAAAAGCTGTCGATTTTTGTCTTTTTTAGATTTTTGTTGTTGTTGTGAAGTTGCAGTGACAACTTTCCAGCTTCTTACATTCCAGAAACAGAAGTCTTTCAGTATTATTGCAGCCCTTTGTATGTATTGACTTATTTTATTGTGCATAATATGATCTACCTTGGTAAATGTCCAGTGTGTATTTGAGGAGAGTATGCCTCCTACAATTGTGAGGTGAACTGTCCTCTAAATATTGATTAGTTATAATTCATTGATATGTTGTTAAAATCTTATATTTCCTTACTGAATTTTTTTGTCTATTTTTTCCCATTGTTGAGAAGTGTTATAAAGTCTGCAAGTATAGTTATTTATTCGACTATATATCCTTTTAGTTTTTAAAATTATTTTCATCTTTATGTATTATGAAACTTTGTCATTAGATACATACATGATTAAATTTGGTATGTCTTCTTGATGAATTGATACTTTAAAATTACAAAATGACCTTTATTTCTGGTGATTTTTTTTTTTTAACGTTGGATTATAATTTATCTGATATTCATTGTAGCTACTCCAATTTTCTTAGGCTTAATACCTGCATGTTATATAATTTTCTACTATTTTACTTTAAATCTAAAAATGTCTCATATTTCAAAATACGTCTTATAAATGACACTTTTTTGTTTGTTTGTTGGGTTTTATTTTGTTTGTTTTCATTTTTTTCCATTTTTATCTAAGGTGAAAGATATGCATTTTATTCAGGCTATTTAGCTCATTTATATTTAATGTAATTATTGTCTCATTACCATCTCTTTAGATAAATTAAGAATTACTTTGGTATAATTTCTAATTTTTATTAGCTTCATTGTTTTGCCTGTATGTGTTATATGCTAATGGTTCTAGAGATTACAATGTGCATTTTTAATTTATTACAATTGATTCATCCAACAGTTCCTTATGGTTAACTTCCTTTCACCAGATAATTTGTGCTTTCATTATTATATGTTTTACTTCCACAAATATAATAAACCACATCATACATGACTATTTTTTTTTTCCTACAGATTTGGGTTTCTATCTGGTAAAATATTTCCTATCCCTGAAGAACTTCTTTCAGTATTTCTTAAAGAACAGTTCATCTGGGGATACATTTTCTGAACACCTATCTGAATTTTTTATCTTCATTTTTCAAATATACAGATTGTCATATTATTTTCTCTTTAAGCATTTTAAATATATTTTTTACAATTTCTTCTGGATAAAGAAGTATAAATAATATATACTTTTATATAGATAATAAAATGTTTATAAAAATTAGAGAATATATTAACCTATCCATATCTGAGGAATACTTTAAAGTTTCTAATTCTATGTATGAAGTAAAAATATGCAGTTAAGTAATCACACCTTGATTGTTGCTTTTTAAAGTTGTGTTGTATATTTGCAAATTATTTTTAATATGAACTTTGTAAAAATCATGGACCTCTTGTCATTCTTTTACAGTTTTCCCCTTTAAGAGTTTCTTCAAAATATAATAGATAAATACATTTTTCACATAGTGCACTGTAGATTTGACTGTTAAATTATAATTAAGTTGCACTTTTTAAGTGATTTTCTTTTTAAAAATAAAAATAATCATATATTAATTTCTTTCTCAGTGACATTTGCCTTTATATATACAAAATAATGGATTAAATGTCAAGCATAGTCCTTTTAGATAAGTAAGCTGTAGGCATATGCCTTTATTATTTTCACATATACTCACATGATATTGTAACTCTTGGGTGGGGCAAGTCAACTTTCTTCATTAAAAAAAGAACCTGGAAAAAATGTATTAACTATTGTTTGAGAAAAAAACTGGCATAGACACAAATTGAAAACCTTGTTAAAGTTTTTTCTTTCCCACCTGTACTTCAAACTCTTCATTAAACTTCATACAACTGAAAGATTTATATATCACATGTATTGACTTTTTCAAAAGCTAGCATGATTCCATCTCAAATTAACAATGCAACATCCATTAAGTCTATTGAACTACAGGCCAAGTGTCACTTAAAACAACAGTATCTGAGAAGTTTTAGTGAATCAAATTTCACTAAACTTTTCGAGTAGTCTGGAGTGTTCATTGCTTAGAGATAAATGTACATTTTCACTGATGTGATTGACGGTGTGCAGTGAGTATGACAGCAGGAATAGTGGTTAAATAAAGCTGATGTAAAACAAAAATCAGAGGGTTTTGTGCTGTTTTTCATGCATGCAAGCAGTGCATCTGCCTCTTTTTTGAAACTGAAAGCAGCCTCTCACAGCAACGTTAGCTGATACACTGAGGCTGATGGGTTCCTGTACTATAAAGAGCCCGCCCTCTAAAAGATAATTCCAGTGTTTAGGGGGATCCCTCCTAGTATTTCACTCTTTTGATGATTACTACTAAGATTCAAAATTCCACCATGAGCCCTATTTTATTATGATTCAGATATCTTTCAGAGTAGAAGCAAATAGTATTTTCTCCACTTACAAATCCAGGCCAACTTGTATTCAAGAAAAAAATCAGCTTATGCAGGTCAAAAAGACAGCAGAGCATTTGAGGATTGACACCAACAGAAACCTCCCTTATACATATTATATGAAATTATATGAAAGACTTGGTGAGTTTTCCTAATTAGGTTTGTATATTATCAAGTTTGACTAGAACTAAGAAAGAGGTAAATTTACAAGTCAACAAAATGAAGAAAATTTAATATAGAAAGGACTCAGGGTGGTCCTACAAGAAACTCCTAAGTAGTTATTGCTATGATCTGAATATTTTTGTTTCTCCAAAATTCATATGTTGAAACCTAAGCACCATTGTTATGTTATTAGGAGCTGAGGTCATTAGGAGATGACTAAGTCATACAGGTGACATCATCATGAATGGGAACAGTGCCCTTACAAAGGAGGCCCCAGAGGCCTTGACGCTTCTGCCCTATGAGGACACAGTGAGAACCTATTATGTATGAACCAGGAAGTAGGCCCTCATGTGACATTGAGTGTGTCAGTGACTTGATCTTGAACTTCTCAGATCCCAGAACTATGAGAATTACATTGTGTAAGTGAAATTTCCCAATTAAAAGGTATAGACTGGCTGAATGACTGACAAAATAATATCCAACTGTATGCTACCTACAAGAAACTTACTTTACTTGTGAAGACAAAAAGGTGTAGTGAAGTGATGGAAAAAGATATTCTATTCAAATGGAAACAAAAAGAGTGCAAAAGTAGCTACATTTATATCAGACAAAATAGACTTTAAGTAAAAATCCATAAACGGAGACAAAGAACGCCAGGATATAATGAAAAAGGGATGGATTCAATAAGAAGATATAAGAATTGTAAATATGTATGTATCCAACATGAAAGCACACAGGTATATAAGGCAAATACTATTAGTGCAAAAGAGAAAGATAGGCCAAATATAATAATATTTCAAAACCTCCACTTTCAGCATTGTATAGATCATCTACTCAGAAAAAGAAAAACAAAAACAAAGAAACATCAGAATTAATTGCACTATGAACCAAATGAATGTAACAGGCATTTACAGGACATTTTATTTAAAAACTGCAGAATACACATTCTTCTCATTAGCACATGAAACATTCTCCATGATTGACCACATGTTAGGTCACAACATAAGTCTCAATAAATATGAAGTATCTCCTCAGACCACAATGGAATAAAACTAGATATCAATAACCAGAAGAACTCAGGAAATTATATACATAAATGGGCATTAAATAAAATACAAGGGATACCCTCCCAACCCAGAATTTATTTGTAAAAATTGTGTATTTATTCTCACATGTTTAAATTTTAGTCACCTTCAAAGGACTCTCTGCTTGATGCAATACACCTATTGAGACACTTTTTCCATTTCTCTAAACAGTTTTGGAACTCCTCAATTTTGAGGTCTTTTAGTGCTTCCGATATTTTTGTTTCACCTCTTCCATATCAGCAGAACATTTCTCTTTGAGGATGATTTTCATCCAGGAAAATAAAATGCCATTTTTTGCCAAAAGCTGCTGAAAACTCAATGCATTGTTGGTGGGTTGCACTTATAAATCATCCATCATGAAATGGGAAAATGCATTGAAAGAATCTTCAAAAAAAAAAAAAATTTTCACTGAAGCCAAGTGCAGCCTCTCACTACAGCGCCAGCTGGTACACTGATGCCAATGGATTCCTAGAACACCTACCTAGTTGGGGAACACTGTACTCCAAAGGGCCCGCCCTCTAAAAATGTAATTTTGTGTTTTGTTGGGTCCCTTCTCACTTTTGAACAACTAATGGGTCAATTTAAAAAATTAAAGGGTGAATCAAAAAATTTTCTTGAAATACAAATAAGAAACAAAACATACCAGAACCTATAGGATATGGAAAACAGCAGTGCTAAGAATAATGTTTTTTTTGTTGTTGTTTTAATTTTATTTTAAAGATGTGGGGTACAATTCAGAATTGGGTATACAGATGTTCATTATGTAAGTTCCCTTGTAGATCTCCCACCAGCAGATTCCCACTACTGCCAATCCTACCTCCCCTACCCCCCATCCCCCAGGCAGTTTTCTACTACTGTCAATCTTTTCTTACAGTATTACAATGATTGCTCAAGGTTCATTTATGAGTGAGAACATGTGATACTCAGTTCTTTGTTTCTGTGAAAGACCACTCAATATTATAGACTCTAATTTGATCCAAGTTGCTTCAAAGTTCATAATGTTGTCCTTCTTTATGGCTGCATAATATTCCTTCGTGTCTATCTACCGCATTTTTTTTTTATCCACACCTCTTTTGATGGGCAGCATGGTTGGTTCCATGTTTTGGCTATTGTGAACAATGCTTCAACAAACGTACATGTACAGGCATCTTTTTCATAGAGTGATTTGAGTTCCTCCAGGTATATTCCCAGTAGTGGGGTCATATGGAAGGTTGATTTTTAGATTTTTTAAGAATCATCAAACTGTTTTCCACAGAGGTTGTGTAAGTTTACACTTCCACCAACAGTGCGAAAGTGTTCCCTTTTCCCCACATTCTCTCTAGCATCTCTTATTTTTTGAGTTATTGATGATGGCCATCCTTACTGGAGTTGGGTGGTATCTCAGTGTAGTTTTAATTTGCATTTCTTTGATGATGGTGAGGCTGAGCCTTTTTTTCATGTATATGTTGACTGCCTGTATATCTTCTTTTGAGAAGAATTTATTGTCACGTATCATATTTTTTATTTTATTATATTTTAGTCTCTTTAAGTATGTCAATATACTTATTTTGTAGAGTGCATATGATGATTCTAAAATCTATAATCATCGTATGTCTTTTTCTGTGATTCTTTTCTTGGTGACGTAAAATAATTGTAGCCTCTTTCCTTTTATATTTAGAGATTTGGTTTTTGTCTGAGAACTTTATTTTAGCACAATTATTCAGAAACTATATGCAAAATGTGCTTCTTAATTCCCTTCCCCACATTCATGTACACACCCCCTTTTGCTTGTTTTTCTTCATTTTCTAGAAGTCAGGAAAAGCTATCACCCAATATTGACAAATACTAAATGTTCAACTTGGATATGGAGTCAAGATTTTTTCTATTTTATTTACTAAATGTGCCACTTATCAGAATTTCTTACTTTAACGAGGCTTCTTTAGTGTAATTTCTCATCCTACTTGGGCATTTGGATCTGCCTCCTGTCTCCTGTATATGGCTTTATAAACGTGTTTTAAGCCATCAGAAATTGGCATATACTCCGGGGGAAACACTGACTTCAGAGTTTGATTGCCCTATAGATTCATGATTTATTTTTGTTTCTGGCCAGGATGTAGTATAAGAATCTTTAAAATCTTGCTTTAAATTTTAACTCACTAAAAATAGATTTAATCTATCATTCTTTGACATCTAACACATTCTTTATATTTATGGAATATAAAGTATATTTAGAAGAATACATTTAACAAAATAATTTTTATATTTTACATAAATATTAATATGCACACAACTATTATATTAACATTGCTAGTTCCCAGATATTTTATAATGACTTTAAACATTGACATGTGGAATGTGTATTTTAAATTATATTATTGTACACCTGGGCTTAGTGACATAGGGTGTAACTAACAAACTGTACAAATATGAATATTTATATGCACACATAATCATACATATTTAAATATGGTGCTTCTCCTGAATGTTCGAACACTGAGTGAATTAACATACCTTACCATCATAAGAAACTCGCCTTTTCATGAGCACTATAGTAAGAATTCATTATATTACTTGTGAAACACTCATGAGAAATCCTTTTTGCTAAGGGTTTCACATCCATTTTAGTTACACATTTACCACGTTCAACTCAGAAACATTATTTCCTTGAAACAACGTTCAAGAAGATACCCCTGGGAAATACAAAAGGCAAGTGATAGAGTTTGAAGGATTGCTTTAAAAAGTTGCAGAAGTAAAGGCTTGATTCAAAAACTGAGTGGGTTTGGTGGATGCTCCATGTATTTCCTTTGGTAGGCACAGGTAGGATTTGCTTTTGTTCTGAGTGAAATCTGGGGACAATTTGAATAAAGAACAAGGGATAGAATACAATAACCGCACTCTGAATAAGAACTGGTCTCACAATCTCCCTCTGGGAGTTTCAGGAACTGTTGGGTTGAAGTGCACGCCTATGCCTCTCACTCACACCTGCAACTTAGCAATCACTAAACCTGCCTCAGCCATCATTCACAGCACCACATCACAATCCCGATCCAATAGTGAAAAAAGTAGGATTATAAACATCTGTTACACAGCAAGAGGGGAAAAGACATATTGGTTTTTAGGAAGGTGAGGACCAATATCCTGATAAAAAAATATTTTTAAAGAAAGAGTTAAATCTGTTGTATGATTAAACCCAAGATATCGTACTTTTTAAACTTACTTTTGAATTAGTATTAATTCCACACTGTAATACATATTAATACATAGAGTTGTTTTTACATTTGTTTGTTTTTGCTTGCTTTACTGTTTGTTGGTATATAGCTGCTCAGCTTTACAATTGCCTTTCTGATTGAGGAATGAAATCTTAGGAAGTGGAGCCTTCCCCTTCCCCTGTGGAAACTGGAAATTCCAAAGCATGCTTTCTTGAGACTCTTACATTGAAAGGCCGGGGACATGATCTGGGATTCTCTAGCTGGACATACTTACCTCATAATTTGAGTCATAAGCTTGCTCCCTGAACCACCGAGGAAGGAACCATCCTTATTATGGGTGATGGTGGTGAAGGTTCTAGAGGAAGGAACAGGAATGAACCTCCTGTGTAGTCCACAGTTGGTGGTATGCATGCAGGGAGCACAAGGTATCTGTCCTCAGTAGCAGTATCTTCACTGGCTTTTGAGCATTCTTTTGAGCATTGTTTCTATGTATGTAGCCTCCACATCTTGCTTGCCAGATTTCCCAGCGGCTTTATGAAACATCCCATAATCTTTTAATACATTCCTCTTCAGGTTAAATTATACATATTTTATTCCTGTTGCTTTCAACTAAGTATCTAATATAAAAAATGATAGTTAATATAACTTACATTGTCCTTTTGCATTTCTATTTAAGAGGATAAATGGACAAAAATATCAACATTTATTAACAGTAAAGAATTTGCTTTTGGAGAATGATTATTTTCATTAACATTTTTGAAGCTAAATGATACATTAGACACTATCCTAAGTGTTTTATGTGAAATTTCTTATATGATATTCCACAAGATCATAAAGGTAGATAATAGTATCTTTATTTTGCAAATATGAAAATTAAGCCAAAGATGGGTTTAATAACTTGAACAAGATACAGAGTTAGCAAATGTAATAGTTCTTCCCTTCTTTTCCATTGTATAACTTAAGAGATTCTATTCAGACAAAGCTGAAGCTCAAATGTACAAACCATGGTGAAGTTATAGAAAAACTGCCTTGTCATATGCAGCTCAATGTTCTACCAAGGGTCTGTTATATATCAGATGTTGTGATTAGTACAAAACATACAGATTAGGTGACATTCTTACCCTTAATTCATCTTCTGGGTAAAAATTAATGTAATTCAATAACTTTTTCATACTATAAATTTTCAGTGATATTGTCTGTATAAAGTACAAGGAAACCCAGATAAGGGAACAATTACTTCTCCATCCTGGTGCCAGGACAAGCTGTTGCAGGGCAGAGAGGACAAGAACTCCTTGCTGTGCACACTGCATTTGTCATTGGGCTTCAATGCATCAGTGTTATCGATAAGCAGAAAGGATAAGATATGACAACTTACCATACCCCAATGCTGAGGATCACCTATGCTTCAAGGTATATCACAGAAGCAGATCAAGTGTCACTCCCGTGGGAATCAGTCCTCAGCACTCTCTATTGGAAATTTCTCAAGTTTTTTGGTTTTTGTTTTTCTTTGAGTCAAGGTCTCACTCTGTCTCCCAGGCTGGAGTGCAGTGGCACCATCACAGCTCATCACAGCCTTGATATCTTGGAGTCAGATGGATCCTTTCACTTCAGCCTCCTAAGTAGCTGGGACTACAGGTGCATGCCACCACACTCAGCTAATTATTTTATTCATTTTTATTAGAGACAAGGTTTCACTATGTTACCTAGGCTAGTCCAGAACTTCTGGGTTCAAGCAATCTTCCCACCTCAGACTCTCAAAGTTCTAGGATTACAGGCATGAACCACTGTGCCTGGTCAAAATATTGTTATTGATGATCAATTCTTGGACAAAAAAATAAATATTAAATTTTGTATAATATTTTAACGCTATATTAAGATAAGCAAATGTATGATTTTATGCTGGTCATTGCTGAACTGACTACAACATAGTTTAATTACATAAATAATTAAATGCTGTTTCTGTATCTAGGAGAAAGCAATTATGTAAGAATCAAGGCTGCACATCTAAATAAATAGTTTTATGAATAAATAAATCAGTAAGAAATAATTCCCCACCATCACAAACATGTTTCAGATGTGAACTCCTTTGTTGACACAGACCAGATAGATGTTGCCTTAGTTTTCCATTGCTGCTAAAACAGAATGCACAAACTTAGAGGCTTAAAACAAGACAAATGTATTATCTTATAGTTTTGAATATCAGAAATACCAGTGAATCTCACAGGTGAAAGCTGTGATGTTGGTAGGCTGATTTCCTTCAGGAAGATGTAGGAGAGAATCCCTCTCCTTGCTTATTCCAGCTTCTAGAGGCCTTCCGCATTCTTGACTCTTGTCCCCTTGCCATCTTCAAGTCAGCAACACCATCCCTTTGCTTCTGTCACCAAATCTCCTCAACATTCTGACTCTGAGAGGACAAAATCCCGATTGTTCACCTTAGACCATCATGCTGCTAAGTTCCTTGATTTCGTCCCTGGACCACTGGACATCTTATACTTCTCTATCCCCTATGCATACCTTGTACTTGGCTGCAGATCTTATCTTCCTTCTGTCTGTGGAGACGACACCAAAGCTTAGGTCTGTAAGTATACACCGGAGGAATTAAAAATGTGGAAAAATATTTTATAACTTCAATTTTTCTGATGATATTATTATTTATTTTGAATGTGATAGATGAGAGGGATCACAGAAACTATCTGACCTACCTCTTTATTTCTATGTTTTTATTGAAATACAATCAATATATTTACCAATTGGAGTGCAAAGTTCAGTGATTTTTAGAAAATGGATACAGTTATGCATGTTTCACCCCAATCCAACTTTAGCACACTTCTCTCACCTCAAAAATTTTCTACTTGACCATTCACAATGTGTCTATCCGATTACTCCCAACCCAGATAACTGAAAATACTTTCTGTGTCTATGGGTTTGCATTTCTATTATTTTGTATAAAGATAATATAATGCAATATTTTTGTCTAACCTCTTTTATTTAGCATAATGTCTCTGAGGTTCAGTCATATTTATGACATATCAGTACTTGGTTCCTTTTTATTGGTGAGATATTCCACATTATGTTTATTCATTCACCTGTTGATGGCTAATTGAATTATTTCCATATTTCAGTTATTATACATAATGGTGCTATAGAGATTCTTATGTAAGTCTTTTTGTTTTCATTTCTCTTGTGTAAATACTCAAGGGTAGAATTGCTAGGTCATACAAGTGTATATTTAATTTTTTAAATAAGTTAACAAATGCTGCATCTTTTACATTCTCACCAGCAATGTCTGAGGGCTCTAGTTCCTTTAAATTCTTGTTAACATTTATGTTTTTCTGGATTTCAAAAAAAATTATAGTCATTCTACCGATTTTAAAATGGTATCTCATTATGCCTACATTTTGCATTCCCTAGACTAGGAATAAAAGAAATTTCTTCAACATGATAAAGAATGGCTGTAAAAAACCCTACAGCTAACATCACATAACATCACACTTAACAGTGAAAGATTGAATGCTTTTCACCTAAAATTAGGAACCAGAAAGCATGCCCATTCTCACCATCGCTATTGATCATACTACTAAAATTCTAACCAGTGTAATAAGGCACTAAAAAACTCAAGCAGACTTGCAGATTGAAAAGAAGAGAGAAATCTGCCTTTCTTGGATATGGTTGTCTGTATTAAAAACACCAAGCAAAATAAAAACAAATATTGTCTGTGTAAAAAGTACCAAGTCACTAAGTTGCAAAACTCTTAGAACGAGTCTAGGGTCAATACACAAATATCAGTTGTACTTCTGTATCAACAATCAATTGGAAACCAAAATTCAAAACACAGTGACATTGAGAATGACTCCAAAAATTAAATACTTAGGTATACATTTAAAAGACATGTACAAAAACTGTATGTTGAAAACTAAAAATGCTGATATAAACAAATAAATGTATCATGTATAAGAATTAACTGATTCAACAACAGAAAGATGTTGATTCTCCCCAAACTGATCTATAGCTATAACACAATTCTTATCAAAATCACAGTAGGATTTATGGACAATATTGACAAGCTGATTCTAGAATGTATATAGAAAGGCAAAGGAATTACAAGAGCTTAAACAATCTTGAAAAAGAACCATAAAGTTGAAGAAAGCATACTACCAAAATGTAGAATGATGTTACAGCTACCATCGTCAAGACTGTGTGACATTGGTGGGGATATGGATCAATGCAACACTGCAAAGTGTCAAATCAAAAACAAATTCAGGTTCAGTAAGAGAAGATTTTTTTTAGAAAGAATTATTGGGGGGAGGGGTAATTGCAATAGGGCGAACACTCATTTTAAGGTCATCAAGCATCTCAAGGATTAGGCAAGAAAGGGTTTTTCTTTTGTACAGAGGAGTAAACAGACTAGAAAAAAATTGGGTGTGAGGAAGTAGGAGGAGAGGGCATTTCACCCTGAAATCAGCCTATTTTCCATGAGGGGCTCTGAAGGAAGAGTGGTGTGTGGTTTAGGCTGGGTGGGCCAAGATTCAGGAAAATCTTAACCTAAATTTGGTTCAGAAGCATTTTATTCTCAGTCATCATGGGAACATGCAGTTCAGTTCATCATCAATAAAACAGAGAATGGAAAGTTGGTAGGGGGAGGGAGGTCTGTGCCTACCCTTATTGTAGATCAACAAGTCGGCATCCTTGGTTCTTACCTAAGTCACATGAAGGAGGGTGGTTCTTTGCAGTAAGCCATTTTCCCAGAACACAAAGACTGGGGGGATTTCTTAACCTTTGTTTTCCCAGGATCACAGAGCTCAGGTGAAATTCAACATTGCCGATAACTTACACCTGAGTGATTTTTCAACAAAGTTGCAGAAATAATTCAGTGAAGAAAGTATAATCTTTTAAACAATGGTGTTGGAGCAAATGGACATTCATAAAAAAAAACAAACAAACAAGCCAAATTTCAAAAACTCATTACATCTCAATTTATTTTTTAAAATCAACTCATGGATACAAATATAAAATGTATAACTATAACTTCAGAAAACGTTGCAGAAAATCATTGTGACCTAAGATTAGACAAAATTTTTGGACCCAATACCAAGAGCTCAATCTTTTAAAATCATAACTTTGGACTTCACCCAAACTAAAATCTTTTGCTCTACACAAGAATTTGTTGAGAGGATAAAAGATCAAGATACAGACTGAAGGAAAACATCAGTAGATCACATATCTGACAAGATATTTGTTTCCAAAATATATAAAGTCCTTTTAAAATATAACTCTATGAAAACAAACAATCCAGTCAGGACATGAGCAAAAGACTTGAGAGACACTTCACCCATCCAAGAGGATATACAATAGCAGATGTATACCTGAAAAGATATGAGCAACATTGCCCATTAGGGAAATGCAAATTAAACCCTCAATGAAATACCAGGGCACTCTTATAAAAATGGCCAAAAACCCTACAAAAAAACAAAACCAAACAAACCCCTATATGCTGTCAATACCAAGTTCTGGTAACAGTGTGGAGAAACTGAATCTCAATGGGTTGCTTGTGAGAATATAAAATAGTTATAGTCATTCTAAAAAAACAATAGGATCAGCAGTTTATACTACTAAAATGGCTCAATTGACCCCCATAATCCTGAAATGACATTCTTCTATATTTGTAATTGAGGTATTAAAATATCTTCATACAAAAAGCTGGGGCACAGAGCCGAGCAAGATGTGACCTGCCCTTATGATAACATAGAGCTACCACATGACTCAACAATTTGACAACATTGTCTGCATAAAAACATGAACACCATCATTCACAGTAGTATTATTCAAAATAGTGAACACAACTCAAATTTCCATCAAATGTTGAGTGGATAAATAAAAATGTTATATCCATTAAATAAAATATTGTTCAGTAATAAAGAGGAAATGGAATTATATTACATGCTAAAATATGAATGAACTTTAAGCAACATTATGATAGGTGAAAGATCACCACAGTATGATTCCATTCATGTGAAATATCTGGAACAAAAAAATCTACAGAGACAGAAAATAGATTCCTGATTGTCTAGTCCTGTGTGGGCTTTAGGGTTGGGGTTCTAGGGAGTGAGTACTAATAGGTATGAGGTTTATTTTTGGAGTAAAAAAATTCTAAAATTAGGTTGTGACGATAGTTATACAACTCTGAATAAATTAAGATCTACTGAATTATATGTTCTAAGTAGATGGATTTTATGTCACAGATTCTAGCTCAGTAGAACTGTTACAGATAGTTTACATACTTTATTATTTAATTTTTATAAAATTCTTGAAATGTCAAAATTACAGTGAGGGAGACAATTTCATGGTTGCTAGGATTTACAGTTGAGCATAATGTGTATCTATAAATTAGCATCATACCCATGTCAAATCCCTGGTTCTAAGATTGCAATATGGTTCTTTCTGTAAGACGCTATCATCGGGGGAAGCTGGATAAAAGGTGTGTGGGAGCACTCCTATTTTTGCAACTTCTTTTGAATTGAAAATACTTCAAATAAAAATTTTTTTAAAAGCCTGACTACTGAGAGAGTGAATCTTGTTTTTGAGAAAGAAACTTTCTGTTATATTTGGAGCCAATATTGCTTTAGGTGAAAATCCAGTTGAGCCTCTATATCACTGATATTTCAGTTTGCTGAATACTTGTCTTTCATGACTTGTCTTGTGGTTCGTCCAGTTATGTCCACAAATTGACCTGTTTGAGCTTTAAAGTTTTCAACTTCTGAGAACATTACCTTCAACATTTAGAGAGATGTTCAGTCAGTAATACTGCAGGTTTAAGGAACAAACACATATGTTTAGTCACACAGTCTTTAAAAAAAAAAAAAAGAAAATGTGTCTCCTAATATCAACCTCATAAAAAAACAAAGACTAAGTAGGGTGTGCAGCAATGCAATAGAAACTGACCAACTATCTATGTCTTTTATCTATGTTGCCTCTCCAGGATATTTTTTTAAACAAACAAGTAGACTAGTTCACGCATGTATATTCCTCATTAGAAACGTATACTGATTTATTGATCAGTCCTTCACTAAATCTGTGTGATCATATGAATTTGAAGGAAAAAAAAAAAAAAGAATTCAAAAATGATACCTGCTGGGCCTGCCAATACAAGCATCTTTGACAATTACAAGACAAAACAACCATGCTGTCAGAAAGGCTCTGACAGAATTAAGTGAGCCATATTGACAGGGTACCATGGTAGCATCTGGTGGATTGTTTCAGATGAGTGCTCTCATTTTCTTGTCAGTGTGCTGATGTGTGATGAATTTCATAGATTGTCTTTGTTTCTCACAGTTCCTTGAAAGCAGATGTTACTTTTAGCAAAGCCATAAGCAATGCCCACCATAAGCATTGTAGATATTCTCAAAGATGTGATAATAGAAAATTACGAGTCTTACCCCAAATTGTTGACCAAAAAAAATTACTCTTACTCCGATATAACCTTCAAAAAACATAAGGTAGGATTTTTTTTCACTATACACATGAACATTATTGAATTACTGACTGTTTTGTTGAATGGACATTCTTATGGAAGAAAGCTTATCCTTGCTTCAAAGAAAGAGAAACCGAAACCAGTTAAAAACTTAGCATTTTCCAAATATGATTCAGTAAAAAGTCACTTCCCATCTTAGAACTGACCTTCTGGTCTTTAAATACATAAGAGGTAATAGGTACCAAACTATTGGATTCTTCTTTATGGAACGGTCATAGAATTAGAATAATGTGTAATATTATAGTGTGTCTTACTTTTCTTTTGGAATGAATTAAATATTATTATTTGATAATTCTAATAATAATATTATTATTATTATTTGAGGTAGGTATGAACATACTGATACAGGAAATATATAATCTATGATTTCAGTTTAAAATAGAAATGAATTACTAGCATACTTTCTTTTTGAAATAAACAACAATTTATACATGCATTTTAAAATATATTTTTTCCAGAAGACACCAACAGAAAATTAAAATAGTGGTTACATCTGAGAAGTTAAACAGAGGACTTGGGTGAGGATAGATGCTTTTATTTTCTTCCATTTATTTTCTTCCTAGATGGTTTAAATATATTAACTAATGATTTGAGGAATGAAGAATAAGGATTACTTTTTGTTTTATCCATTATATTGTCTTTCTCAAAAACAAATAAACAAGAACAACATTAAAAACAGACCTATAAATCTACATGATTTGGAGGCTCTGTCTAATTCCCTGCTCTTTCACTTGTGTCTGACTCATATTAGGAATTCAATTAATATTTTTATTTAGTGACTAAACAAAAAACACTAATAATATATTTTATTATAGCATCAGAATTAAAATAATGAAGCTATTAAATATAAAATAGATGAATTGAATGATGCTTTTAGCATGTACTAATTTTCTCCCAATTGTTTACCTTGTCTGATGAGAAGTGATGAAATACCACTAAAAATTGCTTCTGTTGTGCAAAGCCATTGTGAGGTATAAAAAGGAAGCCATTCGTTCATTCATTAAACAGGTATTTACTAATGCCTAATATAAATTAGATGACAGAGAGTGGTAAGCATAACATATGTGTAGGTAAACTTTAGGTTACAATGTGAACATAATCATAAGCATAAATTGGTATGCAAAGTTGTGGCAAACTAATATTTTATTTAAATGACCCTTATAGGAAGTCTCCCTGATTAAATTACTTCCAGACCAAACCTACCTATGGGAGAAACAAAAAGTGAAGGTCTTTCAACGCAGAAACAATTTTGAGGATAATTTAAGCAGCTTATTCCTTTTCTGTACTGTCTTCTTCTATTTTTAGCATCAGAGTAAAGTTGGTGTCTACAATGATTTGGGATTTCCTCTTCTAATTCTGAATAAGGTTGTGCTCTTTCAATATTTAGTAAACCTAATCATCTGGGTTCTGAAGATCATTCTTCTTGGGCAAGGGTTCTTCTTTATCAATGTGTAGTTGTCAGGGAATTGGTCCATTTCTTCTAAGTTGTCAAACTAATATGCATGTAGTTGTTTGTAGGGTTCCCTTATAATTCTTTTACTGCCTCTGTAGTCCTTAATGATATCTCCTCTTCATGATTCCTGATATTATAATTTGTGTCTGCTTTCTTGTTTTTGCTGTTTGTCTCACTAGAAGTTTATCAATTTTATTAGTAGTATAAAGAACGCAGCTTTGGTTTTATTAATTTTTAGTGCTTTTATGTCTTCAGTTTCATTGAGTTATGCTCTTATATCCTTCTTCCACTGGTTTTGGGTTTATTTTTATCTTCTCTTTGATTTTTTGAAGTGGGAGTTTCAATTATTAATTTGAGGCATTTCAATCATCTCTTAAAGAAAAACTTTAAAGACGGAACTATATCTTTCCCATCACTCACATACTTCCCATTTCTGGTGTTCTTCCTTCCATTATTCCTTTGAATAGATCCATATTTCTACCTGTAATCCTTTTTTTCTGACAGAAAAATTCTAGTATTTCTTTTGTTGCTGGACTACTAGTAATGATTTTGTTCAGGTTTTGTATATTATAAAAATATTTATTTCACCTTTAAAAAAAATCTTACTGGAAATGGAATTCTAATTATTATTATTTTTCTTCTTACATTACTACAAATGTGCATAGACATGAACTTCCTGTGAACACTTATTTATTTATTTATTTATTTATTTATTTATTTAAGTCAAGTTCTCACGCTGTCACCCAGACTGGAGTGCAGTGACACAATCATGGCTCACTGCAGCCTTTACCTCTTGAGTTCAGGGGCTAAGGCAACCATCCTTCAGCCTCAGCCTCCTGAGTGACTGGGACTATAGGTATGTAACACCACATATGGCTAATTTCTTTTTTCTTTTTGTAAAGACAAAATCTTGCTATGTTGATTAGGCTGATCTTGAACGTCTAGGCTCAAGTACTCCTCCTGCCTTGGCCTCCTACAGTGCTGAGATTATAAGCATGAGTCACCACACCAGGCCCCGGCTAGAAATTTTTAAGGCGAAGTATACTTTACTATTTGTATTTTCCCCTCTATGTATAAAGCATGTTTGGGGGTTACTTTTTAAAAGACTTTTTCCTACAAATTTTAAACAATTTGATTATGATCAGCCTTGTTTTTCATGTTTCCCCTTCTTATGGTTCATTGAAATTATTGGGCTTATATATTTATAGTTTTTATTAAATTTAGAAAAAAATTGACTATATTTATTTGAATATTTTATTTTTTAAGTTTCCATTTCCCACACATAGTATTATCCTCTTGATGTTCCCAGCTTACTGATTCTGTGTTTATTTTTCTTTAATATTTTTCTTACTAAGATTCCATTTGGATAGTTTTCACTGCTATGTCTTTAAGCTAATTTGTCTTTTTCCCTGCAATGTCTAATATGCTGTTAACCTCACTTATTATACATTTTATGACAGATATTATATGCTTTCTTTCAGAATTTTGATTTTAGTATTTTTCTCATTTTATATTTATTGTCAACATGCTCACAACTTTCTATACTATCTTCAACCTGTAGAACAAATTCAAAATAGCTTATTTAGTATCCTTGTCCAATAGTTCTGCTGCCTGTGCCATTTTATGGTCTGTTTCTATTGACTGACTATCTCCTCATCTTGGATCATTTTTCTTGTCTCATTTCATGCCAGGCAGGTTTTCATTTGATGCTTAACATTGTGAATTTTACCTTTTAAGTTACTTGAGATCTTTTAAGTTACTTGATAGTTTTTAGGCTTGTTTGAAAACACTCTTAGCTGGAGCAAGACAGTCTTTAATCTAGAGTTAATTCTGTTGAAGCCGTATCCTTCTGAGCACTCTACTCAAGATGTCTTACCGTGAGTTAATGGGGCTTCTCACTCTGCTTGATGGGACACATTTTTTTTTTTAAGCCCAGTGTGAGCTCTTGGGATAGTTCCATCAGCTCATTTTCAGTTGTGTTTGCCCAACCTTGAATACCATTCAGAACTCAGCTGAAGTCTAAAAGAACTGTCTCCTCAAATATCCAGAGTTTTCTATATGGCTACGTCTTCTCTAATATTTTGCCTTGTCATTTCTGGTTGCCTGTTCTCCCTGGATTATAAATTCTGTCTTCTCAACTCAGAGCCAGGTGCTTGTGTGGGTTCCTTGTACTGCAGCCTGGAATTATCTTCAGGCAGTAAGCTGAATCAGCCACAGAGCTCATTCCACTCAGTCTCTTAGTTCAGGAACCACTATATAAGGCTGCCTGTTTCTGATATCTGAAAACCAATTTAAATTCATGGAATTGACACTATTTTCACAAGTTTAAACTCAACCCCTGATATTCTGTCATGGCCAGAACCAAATTATGCTGCATTCCTCTCTTTTAATCATGTTGTCTTAATTATATATTTTCTGTGAAAATAGAATCACAGCTTTATCTTCTATTAATTTTTATTTTTTTGAAAATTTCTTTACTGGCTATACATCTTTCTGAGGATCCAGAATCATTCTGTTATGAACCTAGCCCTTACCCAATACTCAACAAAGACACACATTCCGCTTAGAATGCTGATGGGTGGTAGTAAAGTTGGAAATATGATAGTTGTTTATAGCAGCTTCAGGTATTTTTTAAACATCATACAAAGAGCAATCAGTACTCAGAGTCTCTGTACACTTATCTACTCTTGTATCTCTCTTATGTTTCAATTATGCTATGCAAACTCTTACCATTTGAAATGACCTCAAAGTCCTGGCCTTCCAAATTAATTATGTTCTCTTTGTCACATTACTGAGAGAAAACATATAAGTTCTATTGCTCACCCTCTTAAAAAAAATAAAGAAAATTAAAGAAATAAGTCTAAAACAAACTGGAGATAACAACTATCATAAATAAAAATTGGGATGGGGTGGGACAGTAATGAAGAAAGCTTTATAGCTATTTGACAGAGAAAACCTTCAGAACTCATATCTGTGACACAGGTGAGTAATGTGATTATTCCCAACCCCTGGCAATAAAAGCTTTATTGCACCCCACAGGATCACATACAATATTTATTTTCTTTCCCTGAGTACATTAATATACACTTTTTTCATAGAAAAATGTTCAACTTCAGTCATCCTTTTCAAGGCTGATTCTTTACGTGCCCTTAACAATTATATCACAAAGTACAATGACTGTCACAGAGAGCCAGCACTCATTCAACTCGCAGCAGAGGTCAAAAAGACTTGGAGCATGAAGAAACAATGAGACCAAACAGATTTATTTTTCTTTCTTAAAGGGACCAAGTGGGTCTTGGTGGCATTCTGAAAAGCACACGGGATCAGAGACGAAGCTCCCATAAACTGAGATGAGGTCCTTCTTTCTAACATCCTCCCACAGGTGCAGGAATCTTGGGGCACTCTTTTGTGCTTGTCAGAGTGTTACATACACAAAGTAAAAGCGTACAAAAAAAATATCGCATCTGCCACCTTACTGGCTTCCTAAAACAACATCTTGACATGTCTGTGTTACCTGAAAGTGTCCTGAGAAAAAAGTGTGTCAAAACAAACAGCTATTTTTTTCAACCTTTTAACCCCCTACACTAGAAATATATATTTGTTAAGCAATTGAAATATGCAATTGGAACAGGAAATAATGTAAGACAAATAGAAAAAAATCAATTTCATGGTATTTTTTTAAACAAAAAGAAAGGAAGAAAGAAACTGGATTGTTTATATATAAGGAGAAATACCAGTAGATTTCAGAAAATGATCAAAACAGATTTTGATAACAAAAATTAACAAATATTAGTGTTTTGACTCCATCTGTCTGCTCATGCTGCATGTGAAGTATGAGGTTAGTTAGTACTGTGCATGGATTGCACATACATTGATTGTTTTTGAGTTTTTTTTGTTTTGTAAAAAAAAGAGGAATATCCGGGGATGATGATAAGAAAATCAAGACTTTGATACCTGAAGCAGGCCTTTGGTAATCTTAAATCAGGTAGAAGATAAAATATAATATTTGTATGAAAATTATATTCAAGGTGGATTGAAAGAATTGAGGAGAGGTACAGAGATAGGGGTACCACGAAGGACATTGTTCTTGCAGCCCATTCTGACATGGTGAAGGCATACACTGGGGTAGTAGAAGGTGGAATACAAGGGAATCGATGCTTTAAGAGAAACTGTGAAAGATATAATAATCTTAATCTTTTGCTGCTCTTTCAAAGAAATACAGTTGTGCACCACAAACTGTTTCAATCATCTATGGACTGCATGCATGACAGTGTTTAATTGCAAAGATGTGAGTATAAGTCAGGATTTGGTACATAAGTAACCTATGTGCAGGTGAAGTCTGGGCCCCCAACTAGGCCTCACTTCCTCTGGTTTAGGATCAGGTACACTTAGTAATGTTATATAATGCCCCCCTCCCCCAGGCCCCTGGCCGTGTCCCACTATTCCTGAGTCCTCTCTTGTAGTATTGTGATAAAAGTTCAGGACCCTCTTATGAGTGAGAACATGTGACGTTCAGTTCCTTGTTTCTGTGATAGATTACTGAGTGCCATAAGATTATAAAACTACATGTTTACCTTACCTTCTCTTTGTTTAGTTATGTTCAGATACACAAATACCATTGTATTACAATAGTTTACAGTAACATGCTATACAGGTTTGTAACCTAGGAGCAATTGGCTACACCATACAGCCTAGGTGTGTTGAAGTTTCTATCACCTAGGTTTGTGTAATACCCTCTGTGAAGTTCTCACAGTAACAAAGTTTGCAAAGCACTCATTCCTCAGATGTATCCCTGTCATTAAACAAAACGTGACTGTACCGAGTTTGCTTCAGAAGCAAGGCTTAATCAATGTGTTTGCTTATTTATTCATATATTTATTCAACATTTACTGAACATCTACTTGCATAACAGGAAGTGTGATTATTTTCATATACATTTTTATTCATTCTTGTAAAAACTGCTCTAAACATATGTTATCATTCTCTCTTTATGGGTAAGGAAATTGAAGTTCAGAGAAGCTAAGCAACTTAACTGTCACATCATTAGAAATGACAAGGAAGATTTAAATATAATTATATTAGCCTTCAAATTCCATTCTCTTTTTACTAACTGCATTGAGGATAATGAAATTCAAGACAGTAAAGTTCCACATTTTGCACAGTTCAGGATTTAAAGTCTTCCCACAGCACTGCTTAGACCTTTCTCATACACGTTGTTTCATGGCCAACAGTCTTTCTTGAATTAAAATTAAGTATCCCTACTTTTTATTTTCTATGTACTAGTGGTAAGTTTCTTAAAGCAGTTCATTTATTTTTTTCCCATCTTACATATCACTTTGAAGAAAACAGATGGCTACCAACTATTTTTGACTGAATGAACAAAGAAAGATGTTGAGTTAAAACCCCATCTTTTTCCTCGCTTAATCTAGTACAAAGCTATGCTATGAGAATGTGAATTATAACAGGAAAGTGCAATTGCTAGAAAGATTGAAGGTTTACCTCAGCAACCTAGCAGATAAGAACTGGGTCCTCAACTCAAGCAAGACTAAATGATAAATATACCTGGGGGAAAAGACCAAATATGATGTCAGAGGAAGGTTGGAAAAACAATGAGTTTTAAAATAGTTTGAACGAGTTTCTGAGCCTAGACAGACACATCTCTGGGGGCTTTGGATATGGTACATTGTGAACTTTAAAAGGATTCCAAAGTTCAAGCATGGTCTGCTTTATCTTCTAACATTTCAAATTCAATAAAGTTATTGAGGTTATATTTGGTTTAATAAAAATAATTTATCTTAGTACATGGACATAAAGCTTCAAATTCATGTGTATGCTCCTTCCTTTAAGAATGAAGGAAATACCAAGTCAAGGGAATTTGCTTTGATTTATTTCCCTAGTATTCATGATGAATTGCTCTATGTCATCTACATTCCCATGACATGTCACTTCTATAACCCTTAATGTGCAACTACAAGATAGAAAGGTTAGAGGTGCAGGTGACTTCTGTGTACAAGGGTTTTTTTTCTAACTGAGAAAGTAAGTGGCCCATACAAGAATTAAAACCACAACCCTGGCCCTTATAAGCATCACTCTCACTTCCAGAGCTAAGTGACCCAGACAATAAAGGCTACAGGAGATACTCACTGAGCTATTAGTTTGATGAATGGGAAGTACTTCAGAGTATAGCATCTTGTGAAAAATAATATAACTTAAGTAGTTGTCCATCCCAATGGTATCAATTTGTAACCAAGGCTAACTCAATAGTTTCTTCTTACCCAGAGGCCAAGCATTGCTGAACTTTATCATTCCAAAAGAGGTATAAAATAAACATGCTAATGTATAACAAGGATGCTATAAGTGCAAAACAAAAGCCAATTTGTATGCAGAGTTTTCAAACTAACCTTTTACCCCTGCTCCTAAAAGTAAGACAGGAGAAACAAAGGCACTGGAATGCTTTCTTAAATTGTCATTTAAAAAAAATTATTTGCTTAGTCAGTATATAAATCAATACCTTTAAACAAATAAATTGTATGTGGTCATAAAGAGCATATTAAATGTTTTATATTGTCTGACATATATTGGTAATAAAGAAAAACACTTTAAATTAAATACAATAACACATATTCAAAGTGTTGTGATTTCAGTTGTTAAAAATAAGAAAATATACTATGTTTGAGCGACAATAAAGACCTTCAATATAGAGTTGAGGCTGGGTTCGGTGGCTCAGCCTGTAATTCCAGCGCTTTGGGAGGCTGAGGTGAGTGGATTGCCTGAATCCGCAGGTTCAAGACCCACCTGGGTAACTTGGCAAGACCTCATCTCTACAATAAAACAAAAATTAGCCGGATGTGGTAGCATGTGCCTGTAGTTCCAGCTACTTGGAAGGCTGAGGCAGAAAGACTGCAGGAGTCCAGCAGGTCGAGGCTGCAGCGGCCAGGAGCAGCCCCTGCGCTCCAGTCTGGGTGACAGAGTGAGACTCCAACTCAAAAAAAAAAAAAATAG